>NC_064868.1:130366348-130666348 GCF_024139225.1 Suncus etruscus | reverse complement strand
CATTAACTCGCATCATTGCCACACCCACCAGTTGGTCTCTAGTAACTGATTTTTGTCATTTGATTGTAAGGGATCCTTCATTGTAAATAATTCTAGAAGTCAACAAGTCAACAAATGTTTTCTGTGATAACTGAGAAATCAACAGTGACTAAAATTAGCTCTAGTTAAATGTTAATTAATTGTAGAAGGCAAAAAATCATTACTAAATTCTCAAGTTTTATTTTTGTGTGTGCTTTATCATTTTCATAGTGTTAAGGATTTAAATCTGAGTCTCTGTACAAGTTATACCTTTTTCAACTGAGCCACATCTCCAGCCTCTCATTTTGTCCTTATGTTGCACTCAGCAGCAAGTGTCTCATCAATTCTTCTCCCCTTGTTTCTCCACAAATACCCCTTAAACTAAAATCTACTCCTATCCCATATCACTCAGTAAAATATAACAAAGAATTCATCACTTTGGGGGAACATGAGACCTTGTAAGCCTCCTTTGATTTTGGTAATAAATGAATAGGGACAGCTTGTTCTTATTTTTTGGAAAAGGATGGATTTGAGTTTTCTTTTTTCTTATAAAATTTAACTATAACTAACTTTTATTTTTATAATATCTTTGTTTGTTTGTTTTGTTTTTGGGTCACACCCGGCTGCTCTCAGGAGTTACTCCTGGCTCTATGCTCAGAAATTGCTTCTGGCAGGCTTGGGGACCATATGGGATGCCACTATTTGAACCACCATCCTTATGCATGCAAGGCAAATGCCCTACCACCATGCTATTTCTCCAGCCCCCAATTTTTTTATAATATCTTTATTCAAGCACCATGATTACAAACTTGTTTGTAGTTAGGTTTCAGTATAGAAAAGAACATCCCCCTTCAGCAGTGCAACATTCCCACCACCAATGACTTCACATCCCTCTTCTCCCCCACTTCCTGCCTGTATTCAAGACAGGCATTCTATTTCTCTCACTCACTACCATTGTCATTCTAGTTGTTAGTGTAGTTATTTCTCTAACTGCACTCACCACTCTTTGTGGTAAGCTTCATATCTTGGCTGGTCCTTCCAGCCCTCATCTCTATTGTCTCAGGGTATTATGGTAACCAACTTTATGGGCCTAAGTATGATCCATCTTACAGGGCTCCCCTGGGAGCAGTAGTCTTAGAGGAATACTTAAAATTCTGTTAAAAGTTTCTAATTTGTTTCCCTTTTTCTCCTTGTCTCAGGTCAACCTTTTAAACTGGATCCCAAAATGACTCACAAGAAGTTAAAAATCTCCAATGATGGGCTGCAAATGGAGAAGGATGAGAGCTCCCTGAAAAAGAGTCATACCCCAGAGAGGTTTAGTGGCACAGGGTGCTATGGCGCAGCAGGAAACATTTTCATTGACAGTGGCTGCCACTATTGGGAAGTAGTTATGGGCTCCTCAACCTGGTATGTGGATCCTACTTTTCCCCTTCTTCTCCTCTTGTGAGGCTCCCAGGAGCTTCAGTTCTTTAGCACAGACTTAATAGAGTAAATCGAGGTTCAACTCCTGGGATGCAAATGACCCCCTAGAAAAAATTTCCAGCTTAATTTTTGTGTTATTTTCAGTGAAATGATGGGAGATCCACTAGTTCAGGAGTTGGAAACTATATTATTCTAATTGCTAACTCTAAAAACTAGTTTTCAACGTTGTGGATCTAAATAGTTTATATATTTAAGGAAGAAATCTGTATTTTATTCATTTTATTCATTTCACCAAATCCAGTCGTTCTCTGGTATTGCTCAGGGATCACTCTTGGCAGTATTGAGGATGGGAAGACCATATGTAGTACTGGGTATTGAACCCAGCCAGCTACATGAAAAGCAAGTGCCTTACCCACCATACTATCTTTATGGTTTCCTGTATTCTGTTTTTATATATGTCATATATAACATAGATGTATAAATTGTGGTGTCTAGCACAACTTCAATCATTAGTTAACACTTCTTTCTCCTTTCTGCTGTTGGACAGGTATGCAGTCGGTGTTGCTTACAAGTCAGCTCCCAAGAATGAGTGGATTGGCAAGAATGCATCCTCGTGGGTCTTCTCTCGTTGCAATAGTAACTTCATCGTGAGACACAACAGCAAGGAGATGCTGGTGGATGTACCCCCACAGCTGAAGCGTCTGGGGGTCCTTCTGGATTATGACAACAACATGCTGTCTTTTTATGACCCAGCTAACTCTCTTCATCTTCATACTTTTGATGTGACGTTCATTCTTCCAGTTTGTCCAACATTCACAATCTGGAACAAATCCCTGATGATCCTATCTGGCTTGCCGGCCCCAGATTTTATAGATTACCCTGAGCGGCAGGAATGCAACTGCAGGCCTCAAGAATCCCCTTATGTTTCTGGAATGAAAGCTTGCCATTGAGTTACAAGAGCCCATAGAATTCACAGGCTGTCCAGTTCAGCAGATTTCTCATTTCTAAGCCTCAGTTAGTGTTCAAGAGACAAGATACAAAATAAAGTTGATTTCCAGCACTTAACAGAATTTAAAAGCTATCACAGATTTAATCTGTGTGCATTAAGGCTTGTATTCAAATCAATGTATTGAGGTTTTCAGAACAGATGATCTGAGTAGCCTGGGTTCAAGCCACTGAAGAAAAATTTGTAGAGAATTCCTCTTGTCATTGGAAAATTGAAAATCCCCAATGATGTGGGACTATCACCAACCTCCAGTAAGTGATTATTGGAGGGAGTAAGGTTTATTCTAGGTAAATAATGTAGAAAGATGCTCTAAACAAGGATTAACCATGTGGAAAATAAGGTGATGGGGCATCAGCTTTCTAGTACTGGCAAATTTAGCCAAGCAGAATTCTGGAGTATCAAATGACCATGTAATATGTATAGCTTTTGATAAAACCTACAATGATTTATTAGAAAGAAAACCTATGTATATATAATATATAGTAAATGAATATATAATGCGATATATTCATTTTAAATTATATATGCATAATAAACTTTCATTTATCCATTTGAGTAAGAAATATCCAGAAGGGACAATAATTATACTACCCATTTTTGTCCACCAAAAGTGACATGAACTCCATCAATATATTACCTTCCCTCTTTCTTTACCTCCCTCCCTCCCTTCTGTGTGATACAATCTCACACATGATGTAATGACAAGCACAGTGGGAAGGGCTTTGGGTTGGATAAGAAGAGATTGAAAGACAAGATTTCACAGGAGATGGATGCTATTTCTGGATATAAAATTGATCCAGGAAAGAAGTATTATATGTAGTTTCATTCCATTGATACTAAATGGAGATGCTTCTGAATTGTTAAAATTATGTCACAGAATATTTGATGAAATACAATTTTATTACTTGGAAGAGCATGCAGTTACTGAATTAAGCTTTTAAAAGGTGATTCTTGGGGCTAGAGAGATGGTCCAGGGGTTAAGGTGCTGGCCTTGTATGCAGCAGACCTGATTGGATCTCTGCACTGAATGGCCCCCACAGCACTGCCAGGGGTCAATTTCAAGCCCGGAGCTAGGGGTAGCCCCCGGGGGTGCCAGATATGACCCAAAACCCCTCAAAAAGTCATTATTTTAGGATCTCATTTATTAATTGATAGGAATAGACTGTTATAACTTATTTACACAAACTCTACTTGTATTTTCAGATAAGACACTTTTGAAGTGCTTAAGAATGCTGGGACCACTTTATTTTCTGAAACAAATCAAATAATCATTCCTCTTGCAATGTTGTCGTCACCATTCACTGCTTTGCTGCCCCTTTCTTAAGTGCAGATCTAAACTCCATCTCTGTCCTCGTTCGAGTTGAAGGAAATCTGGCTTTCTGGTCTGTGCTTTTCTTCACGCCATTTCAGGGATTGGAAATAGAAGAACCAGAACTCTCTCATTTTCTAGGAGCCAAAACTGTTTCAAGTCTATGCCATGGGAGTTGTGAAAATATTACTGTTGCATGCAAAATGGTAGCTATTACAGGTCCCTCGTTTGGAGCCTTAAAATGGGGGGAAATTTTTTTTCATTTCCTCTACCTTGGAAAATGCTCGTTACTAATTCACTCAACAATCTACCAGATGCTAGGTACCATATTGCTGTTGAAATGTTAAGTCACTATTCCTTTTGTCAACAGATTTACCATTCTGTGGGAGAGCAAGTAGCTGTAGAATTCACCTAAATAACTTCTACTATTTCTTATGAAAAGCAAAATGGATACAGGTTGCAGGCTAAATTTACATATCTAGTGGCCCAGTTATCTTTTTGGCTTTCAAAATAGGGATGTACTTCCTGCTACTCAGGAATGAGAAAGCTCAGTAAGATTCAGCCATACTGGGAAAGAGCTTTATGTGACAGAAAGCTCGTAGTATTTTGGCTAAGATGATCCCATTTCCTCTGCCATTTAGAGGTGTGAGTGAACGAGGGCAAGTACTTCGCTTCTCAGAGGCTGTTTCTTCTTTTTAAAATAATGTCTACCTCACAAGGCTGTTGCAAAGATTAAAGAAGATAGCACAAATGAACTGCCTAGCTTTGAGCCTGGCTTTTGTAAGTAACAAATATTAATCTCCTCACCCCACACCTCAGCTGAAGCCTCCAAATTGGTCTTAGCGTGGTCTCCTCTAGAGACCATTCCCAAATTCTTAAGATTTGTTAAAAGTATTTTCTCCCTTAATGAAGCCTTTACTAGTTCCTCTAGCCTCCCCTAAGGATTCAGCTTCGGAAGGTTTGATTTTCCAGGTCCCTGTTTGTTTTCTTGGCCTTATCAGTTGTCACTTTTGCTCCCTTTCTTCCCAACACCTCCAGCCTTTCTTGCCAGGCTGATATATTCTCTGGTCCTGACGCAGAAAAATTATTAACAATTTTGATGTTCAGAGTAAGTAGTAGGAGTTGTTCCTAAGTTAACAAAATAGGGTGAAAATTCTCTTAAGTGCAACACCCCACTTCCACCCCCACACATTCAATGTTGCCTCACTTTGTCCTTAGGTCATCCACACTATTCATTTCTCGTGCCCTTTATATTTTGGTGACCTGAAACAAAGCTTCAATTTCCCTCGACTTCTTGTGACTCCAGTCTGTAATACCTTTCCTTACCCAAATCCTTTGTCAGATTGATTCCTTCCACCTCCTCAAGACAGCACTCTGAGCCTGCAATAATAATGATTTGGGAGAGCTTTGTTTTCCAGAACACTGCTATCTATGTTAGAATTGCCTTTTTTGATAATTTAAACAACTGTTTCCTAGGCGCCAGCCCTGATCTCCGTAGTTAGAATATCTGAGCACAAGGATGGAATGTGACATTTTTGACAAGCTCCCCAGGCAATTCTGATGCACAAAATCAAGGGTGATCATTGCCTTCCTTACTAGACTATGAATGCCTTCATGGGAGGGACAGTGTGTTTTGTTCTGGTGAGTGGAGCAGAGTAAATGCCTGGCTCATGTTTACTGAATGGATGTGTGACTGAATCAAGAAATAGTTGACGTTTCCCTCTTATACTCTGAGACCCACATTTATGTTTTGTTATTTCCTGGGCCAAAAAGCTTGATTATTTCTCCATTTGGGCTGTACTAATAGTATTTGCAGATATTTTTGGACACATGTGTAAACAAACATTGCCATCTCAGAAGCTCTTCATAATTTCTCTGAGGGAATTGTCTGTAGCACGTGGCACAATTCCGTTCAGTCACTTGTCCACCTATTCACACGTTCTTCTTTGGAACTGGACTTAGAGTTTGATTATATCCAAAAGTCATTCCAAGCTAAGTCTACTGAATAAAGCGGGAAATTAGAAGTTTCTGAGACTGAGAACGAAAAGTGCTTTCCAGGAAACAACATGGAGGCAGAATATACAGTGGAGACTTGCCTAGAACACTGGCAATGCCGGGGACCTTAAAAGAAGTCCATGACTACCTCTAGGTAAATCCCGTTGGACAAAGGAACTAGGGCTTATATTAAACACCTTCAAGGAAGGTGATTCCATAAGATTTTGTTTTTGTTTCTCAGCTCAATGTATGTTATAATCCTTTCTGTTGGAACATGTTTCTATGTGCAATTTATGCTTGTTTCCACATTTTATATGGTCTTACTGAAGAAAGCACAAAAGTAATCACAAAGTCAAAACAGGTATGCGAATCTAAAAGAAAATTAACTTCCACATTGGAGTTCTGGCTACTTGTAAGTAACAGTAACTGCATCTGGATTTGTTTTTATCATGTAAATCCCATTCTATAACTTTGGATGCAGTGAAACTCACGTTGCAGCAAACTCACTTTTATGTTCTTTTCAGCTAAAAATACACTTAGGTGAATTAAAAAATTCCATGCTTCCATGGTTTACTTATTTACATGACTACCTGAATGGGGTGATCCATAGATGGACTTTCTAATAAGCTCAAATATTTGATACCCCTTTCTCCATAAAATGTAAGACTGATGGATTAGAACAACTCATTTATTTCAATTCCTGGGACTATTTGCAGCCTCAGAGAATATTGGGCTATGTATTACATGTTGGCTGCATTGACAGCCATCAGGTCAGATAAAACTGCCTTTTCTGGTTTTATGGCTTCGGGCATATACTGTGTTGTTATTGGCTAGAATATTTATTCAATTATTGTCAGACTATTTTTATCAAATGCTTTATCCCCAGGCTTGTTTGTACATTGTACAACCAATGCAGTCTCTCCTTGTGACAGAAATTTGAGCATCTGTGGATTACACAGCCTCATCCCTCTGCAATATCCCAGCCCATCCAAAATGCTATATTATGAATTAATAAATATCTATGTAATCATGAGTTTTTCATGATCTTTCATGGAATTTGATTGGGAGAAGATTAAAAGGAAATGACTTTGATTTACTGGAATTGGCTTGATGACTTGTGAGGCATTTATTATCATATAAAAATTTGGGATGAGAGGACCCAGGAATTCTGGAAACCAACATCCAATGATGTAGACTTTGGAATCAGGAGCAGGAAAAGTTGAGGAGGACTAACGAAAAGAAAGTTGAAGAGCAAAGCAAACGTGACTCAATAAGCTTAAGGGTTGGGGGAGAAAGTAGAAATTAAAGAAGAAAGAAAATTTCAGAGCTAAACCATTGTTTGAGGTCAGTGGAGAGCCATTAATGAATGAGTGCACTGACTTCCAGTTAACAAGAAAGGGCACAGGGGTAAGGTAATTGCTCACATGTAATTACCAGTTTGGTCCCCCACACTGTGTATGTGTGGTGTCCTCCTGAACACCACCAGGTAGAGCTCAAAAACAGAATAAAAACAAAATAATAAAATGCCCTCATTCATCAAAGGAGTCAGAGAGAAGAGATCTGTCAGAACTAGGTCTAAGCATATCGTGACCCTTCCTTTAGTGCCTTTTGTTTTATTATGTTTACACTGTGTTTTCTTTTCCCTTTTTTATCAAATGAAGATATATTCTGTCCCTTCATTGAACAAGTCAAAGAATGATAATTTTCCAACATGTGCTTATTTGGTATAGATGACATTTAAG
The DNA here is from genome assembly GCF_024139225.1 of Suncus etruscus. Classification (NCBI taxonomy): domain Eukaryota; kingdom Metazoa; phylum Chordata; class Mammalia; order Eulipotyphla; family Soricidae; genus Suncus; species Suncus etruscus. Next base: position 130,658,856 of record NC_064868.1, on the reverse strand, counting down.
TAAAGTGCATACATTGCTCTTTTTTTAAAAAAAGACAATATTGTGTGTGCTTTATAGAATGTAGTATAGTGTATATATAATATACATGCACCATGAAACAACACATGACTCATTTTATTGAAATAATTTCTTTGTGCTAATCTGGAACAAAATCCTGAAATAAATACCTATAAAATGTGCCTGTATTCTAATCAGAATTATAACAAGATAGTCACCTTAGGTCAAATCAAGGGTAACTGCTAGAAAGACTTGAAATAGGTTATCATATCATAAGTTCATAGGAACTAGGCCAAAGGTAAGAGGATTAACCATTTAAAAAGATAATAATTTAGACTATCAGAATTAACAATCTAATTAGAGAGTAAACTGGGCAAAAGTCAAATAATGGGGGGCTGAAGTGATAGCACAGTGTGTAAAGCATTTGCTTTCCACGTGGCTGACCTGGCTTCAATCCTCAGCATCCCATATGGTCCCTTGAGCACTACCAGGAATGCCCCCTGAGCACAGAACCAAGAGTAATTCCTGTGCACCATTGGGCATGGTCTTCCTCCAAAAAAAAAAGTCAATTATGGAACTACTATCTACAGCTATGATATTATACTTTGGAGATTTGGTAAATAGTTAAAAAGGCTGAGTAGATGCTTTGTACGCAGGAGGCTTTGGTTCTATTCCTGGCATGCATGGTCCCCCAGCACCATCAAAAATGACTCTCAGGGGCCGGAGAGATAGCATGAAGGTAAGGTGTTTGCCTTGCATGCAGAAAGACAGTGGTTCGAATCCTGGCATTCCATATGGTCCCCCGATCCTGTCAGGAGTGATTTCTGAGCATAGAGCCAGGAGTAATCCTTGAGCGCTGCTGGGTGTGACCCCCCCCCCCAAAAAAAATGAATGACTCCCAGAAACAGCCAGGAGTAACCCCCTGAAGACCACTAGGTGGCCCCAGAACAAACAATAAATGAAAAAAATTATACAGTTTTGGGGATGTGGTGATCAGAAAGGCTCTTTCCATCTAATATATCAGGTCAGAGCATACTTAGGGTTCTTTATGTACCCCCCACCTAGGAATGGTATTGGCCCTAAAGTCCTAGTAGAGCTGAACCAACAGGTAAAGGCAATGTAGTTTGTTACAAAGATTAGGTGTAAGCATGGTCAAATCGGTTGTCTGTTGGTTATTGGGCATGTATATAGCATGGAACCTAATCAGAACAATTTATGCCCTGTGAAGGGTGGAGTGTCACGGTTGTGCTACATAGTTATTGGGCTAAGATTGCTATTACTAGTATGACCTGGTTACTCTATAAGCATTGTAATATCCCCATAATTTAAAGTTAAGGCAAATTAAAATTAAAAAAGTATTCCTAACATTAAGTTGGGACCCAATTTAGTCATTATTTCACAATAGTTTTCACTCTGAACTCAACTACTAAGTACAATTGAAAGGGGTGCCCTTGTTGAAGCTGTAAGGGTGAGAATGGAAGCCCTCATCCACAGGAGAGGACTTGTCAAATTCAGATTCTATTCAGCCAGAACTTAATCGAGCATTTCCTCTGGACAAAAACTTTTGGGGGGGAATTGTTTTGGGGTCACACCTGGCTATGCTCAGGAGTAATAACTGGCTTTGCACTCAGGAATTACTCTTGGTGGTGCTCAGTGGGTCATGTGGGGTGCCAGGGATCAAATCTGGGTCAGCCAAAAAGCAAAACAAATGACCTATTCCCTGTACTACCATTTTGTTTCCTATAACGACTGTTCCTTGTTCTTTAAGACCAATATCCTTTAAAGAGGACAATTAGAAGAATTCAAAATTATGCAAAAATCACATTCCTAGGGCTAAAGTTAGTTCAAAGGGTTGAATCACATGTAGAATATATGGGAGTCTCAGGTACAACTCAATCCCCCAGTTTCTACCACATTAAAAATCATATCTCTACAAATCTTATGTTCTTCCTCTTCTCAGAAAATAAGAAAATAGTAAGCAAAAACTTTTTAAGACAATGCTTTTATTGTCTAATCTAGGGTGACAGATGGTCAGGACACTTCTTCAGACTTGAGTTTGGAAAATATTGAATTGAAGGAAATCTTTGAAATAATAGATTAGAGATGGCAACTCTATTTTGAATAAGGAAAAGGTCTGGGAGTCTTGCACCCAAAATGCCAAAAGACGGATCTGTTCCAGCCAGGGTAGAAATTACAATGTGAAATTTTGGCTTTTTTTCTCATGGGTAGTGCCAGAGAGGAACAAAAGCTATTAGGATGAAAACATTTTCATTTCCAGTTCAATTCCCTCAGTGATAAAGGCAGGTACAGTATTATATCATCATTGGGAATCAGGATAAATAACTTTCAAGTGTCCAAGGCAAAAAATAGTTTAATTAAGCAGGTAAAGACAATTATCTTTAGAATTAAAAAGCAAGAAAACCGGGGAGTGAAAGGTTTTTACCCTGGCCTTGTTCCAAACATCAGAACATGGCCAGGGAACTGCAATGCCAGTTGTGGGGTATGGTGTTGGGAAGAAGCCAATCTTAGAAGCTAGCAAAACTCTTTTATTGTAATTACTCTAGTGTGAAGAGGAGTGTCATATCAGAAGCTAGGTAGTGGGAGGTTATGAAAAGGAGAGTGACAGCATTCTGGAGTAGAGGATTACTCTATCATATTGGATTACTCCTATCATCTTGGATGATCACAGTTGATCTGCCCAGACTAGACTAGATGAAGTGAAAAAATTTACCTGTGAATCTTAAGATGGGTGTGCAAGGCTTCAGGATTGCAAGCATGGAGATCCAGAAGCTATCTGAAGGCCCAGGAACTTACCATGGGAAGAAGCAAAAGGATGGAAGCCAAGGCTAGTGAAAAAACACCTCCTTCTCCTGCACTTCTGCCAACCTTCCTATCATTTCCCCTTTTTTTCTCAGTCTCTGGCCTTAGGATGGGGCAGAAATAGGAGACACAACACGTTCACCCCTAAAAGGTTCAATATCAAGTCTAAAAAACGCCCACACTTCAAGGCTTTTGCTCTCTCTGGAAATACTCACAAAACACTCAAATAAATCCTATCAGAAATGAAAGGGGAGAGATTACAACAGAACCTCACTAAATACAAGAGATTATGAGGGTTTATTATGAACAAGAGTACTCAGTTAAGCTAGAGAACCCAAAAGAAATGGACAGATTACTGAAAAAATAGCATCTACAGGTACTTAATAATGAGGAAGTAGGGGCCAGAGCAGTGGCGCAGCGGTATGGTATTTGCCTTTTACACACCTGACCTAGGATGGAGCGCAGTTCAATCCCCCAGCATCCCATATAGTCCCCTAAGCCAGCAGCGATTTCTGAGTGCATAACCAGGAGTAACCCCTGAGAGTTACCAGGTGTGGCCCAAAAAACAAAAACCAAACCAAACCAAACCAAACAAAATAAGGAGGAAATAGAAAGCCCCAACAGGCCAATCACAAGTAAGGAATATGAAACGGTAAGTAAGAAACTCCCCAAGAATAAAAGTCCAGGATCAGAGGGGTTTACAGGTGAATTCTATCAAACTTTCAGAGAAGAGTTACTACCATTGATTCTTAGAATCTTCCAAAATATCAAAAAGATGAGAATTCTCCTAACTCCTTTTATGAAACTATATCATGCTAATTCTCAAAGCTGACAAAGATATCACCAAGGAAAAAATACAGACCAATCTCACTAATTAACAAAATTAATTAACATAGATGTAAAAAATCTTTAACAAAATCTTAGCAAACCTGGGGCCGGAGATATAGCATGGAGGCAAGGCGTTTGCCTTTCATGCAGAAGGTCATTGGTTCGAATTCCAGAGTCCCATATGGTCCCCCATGCCCGCCAGGAGCAATTTCTGAGCGTGGAGTCAGGAGTAATCCCTGAGCACTGCTGGGTGTGACCCAAAAACCACAAAAAATATCTTAGCAAACCTAATCCAAGAACACAACAAAAAATTATACATCATGATCAAGTGGGTTTCATTCCAGGGATGCTAGGATGGTTCAACATACACAAATCAATCAACATCATACACCATATCAACAAAAAGGACAAAAACCACATGATCATATCAATAGATGCAGAAAAGGCATTTTACAAAAATCTAATACCCATTCATGATGAAAACACTAGCAAATAAGGGTGGAAGGATCTTTCCTCAAGATAGTAACAATTATCTATAAGAAGCTCACAGCCAACGTTATCCTTAATGGTGAAGAACTAAAAGTATTTCCACCAAGATCAGACGCCAGGCAAGGTTGCCCACTGTCTCCACTCTTATTCAACATAGTATTAGAGGTCTTAGCAATAGCAATCAGATAAGATGAGGGAATCAATTTAATTCAGATAGGAAAAGAGGAAGTCAAACTATTTCAATTTGCTTATGATATGGTGATATACATCAATAACCCTAAAGAGTCCAAAAAAAAAGGCGACACAGCAAAATGTCCAACTACAAAGTCAATATACAAAATACAGTTGCATTACTTTATACAAAGAACAAATCAGAGGAGAAAGAAATCAAAGACTATCCCATTTAAATAGTATTTAAAGAACAACACGTAGGTAAAAACACCCCATGACATTGGGACTAAAGGAATCTTCAAGGAGGAAACTGCACTCTCCAAACAAGTGAAAGCAGAGATTAACAGATGAGAATATATTAAGCTGAGAAGCTTCTGCACCTCAAAGGAAACAGTGCCCAGGATATGAGCCACCCATTGAGTGGAGAAACTATTCACCCAATACCCATCAGATAAGGGTATCCAAAATATACAGGGCACTGACAGAACTTTACAAGAAAAAAACATCTAATACCATCAAAAAATGGGGAGAAGAAATGGACAGACACTTTGACAAAGAAGAAATACAAATGGCCAAAAGACACATGAAAAAAATGCTCCACATCACTAATCACCAGAGAGATGCAAATCAAAGCAACTATGAGATACCACCTCACACCACAGAGATTGGCACACATCACAAAAAATGAGAACAAGCAGTGTTGGCGGGGATGTGAAGAGAAAGGAACTCTTATCCACTACTGGTGGGAATGCCATCTAGTTCAACCTTTATGGAAAGAAATATGGAGATTCCTCCAAAAACTGGAAATTGAGCTCCCATATGATCCAGCTATACCACTCCTAGGAATATACCCTAGGAATACAAAAATACAGTACAAAACTCCCTTCCTTGCACCTATATTCAATGCAGCACTATTTACCATAGCAAGACTCTGGAAATAACCAAGACACCCTTCAACAGATGACTGGCTAAAGAAACTGTGGTACAAATACACATTGGAATATTATGCAGTCATCAGGAGAGATGAAGTCATGAAATTTTCCTATACATGGATGTACATGGAATCTATTATGCTGAGTGAAATAAATCAGAGGGAGAGAGAAAGATGCAGAATAGTCTCACTCATCTATGGGTTTTAAGAAAAATGAAACATATTCTTGCAATAATTTTCAGAGCAAAAGAGAGGAGGGCTGAAAGTTCCAGCTCACTTCCTGAAGCTTACCACAAAGAGTGATAAGTGCTGTTAGAGAAAGAACTACATTGAGAACTATCCTAACAATGTGAATGAATGAGGGAAGTGGAAAGCCTGTCTAGAGTACAGGCGGGGGTAGGGTGGGAAGGAGGGAGATTTGGAACACTGGGGATAGGAATGTTGCATTGGTGAATGGAGGTGTTCTTTAGATGACTGAAACCCAACCACAATCATGTTTGTAATCAAGGTGTTTAAATAAAGATATTAATTTTAAAAAATGGTATTTAAAACTATCAAGTACAGAGGAATCAACCTAACAAGAGAGGTGAGAGACCTATACCACAAAACTTCAAAACACTTCAGAAAGAAATTGAAGAGGACATAAGAAATTGGAATAAAATTCCAGGCTCATAGGTTGGAAGAATGAATATCATCAAAAAGGCCATCTCACAAAGCTACTATATAGAGTCAACACAATACCTATTCAAATTCAGACATCATTATTTAAAGACTTAAAACAATCAATTATAAAGTTTGTGTGGAACCATAAAAGGCCTAGATTAGCCAATCCATATTAAAAAATAAAACCGGGTTTTTTTTTACCAAACTTTTTACCAAATTTGAAGATCTACTACAAAGCCATAAAAATAAAAAAGCCATAAAATAAAACCGAGTTTTATTTTTTACCAAACTTGAAGATATACTACAAAGCCATAGTTATAAAAACAGTATGGTATTGGGACAAAGACAATTTCAGATCAATGGGTCAGAATAGAATATACAGTGGCATACCTCCAAGTATATAGTCAACTGATCTTTGACAAAGAGCCAAGGATTTGAATTGGAACAAACACTCTCTTCAATAAATGGTGTTGGAATTGTAAGAAAATAAAACTTGATCCATATCTCAGAATTTACACAAAAGTCAATTCAAATGGATTAAAGACCTTGGGATCAGACCAGAAGCCATAAAGTTCATTGAGAAAAACATAGGCATAACACTCCAAGACTTACACCTCATAAAAGTCTTTGATGATAGGATGCCAGTTGCAAGAGCTATAGCATCAAACATAAATAAATGGGACTACATGAAACTAAAAAGTTTCTGATGGCAAAAGAAACACAGAATAAAACTAGAAGACAGGGAAAAAATTTTACACTCAACACATCAGATAAAGGTTTGATATCTAGGATATACAAAGTATTCACAAGGGTTAGTTCCACAAAACCTGGGGAAAAAAACATCAAAAAAATGGGGAGAGGAAATGAACAGACTTCTCTGAGGGATACCAACGGACAGCCAACAGACACATGAAAAAAAGTTTTCATCATCACTTATAATTAGAGAAGTCCTAATCAAGACAACAATGAAATATCATATTTCACCAGAGAGTATGGCACATATCATAAATAATGGGACCAATCTCTGTTGGTGGGGATGTGGTAACAAAGGAACACTCATCTACTGCTGGTAGGAATGCTGCCTGGTCCTATGGAAAATAGTATGAAGAGTTCTCAGTAAACTCAAAATTGAGTTCTCATATGACCCATCAATTCTTCTCTTGGGTATCTAACCCCAGAAAAGAAAAACATCCATCCAAAAGATTGTATGCACATTGCTATTCATTGCAGCACTCAGTACAATAGCTAACACTTGGAATCAGTCTAGATGTCCAACAACATATGAGTGGATCATGAAGATGTGGTACATATACAAAATAGAATACTACATAGTGGTAAGAAATAATACAACCATGCAATTTGCAGTAACATAGATGGAACTCTAGAAGATATTATGTTAAATGAAGTAAGCCAGAAGAAGGATAAATCCCAGCAAACTGCCAGCTGGCTCCCAAAGTGAAAGGACACTCTCCCAGACTGCCATGTCTTGCCCTGGGAAGAAATTGCAGCCACCGCTCCTGCTGACTCATTCTATGTGGCCCCTTTTCTTGCAACTCCCTTCACTGTGGACTGTTGCTTGTTACAGGATTTGGCTCCGGAGAGACCTTCAGCTGGAGGACACTCCCTGATCCCTGATTTCTGTGAACCATTTCTCAGATTCCACAAGACCAGGGAGACGAATGAAGCTGTGCTCTAGGGGCCGGAGAGATAGCATGGAGGTAAGGTGTTTGTCTTGCATGCAGAAGGATGGTGGTTCGAATCCCGGCATCCCATATGGTCCCACGAGCCTGCCAGGAGCAATTTCTGAGCATAAAGCCAGGAGTAAGCCCTAAGTGCTGCCGGGTGTAACTCAGAAAACAAAAACAAAAAAAAGAGGAAAAAAAGGAAACTGTGCTCTAGATCCCCCTATCTATCTCAAAAGTATTAAAAGGGGATATATATTTCCCATGCATGTTTCTGTAGACACATTTCCTTAATAGTTATAATTCTTAGTGTTTATTTGCATATGTAGAGGTAGCTTTCCCCATCTCTTTTTTTGGATCTGCTTAGTAGAAAATTATAATAGAAAATTCTTGCTTGGGATCTGAGTTCAAGTTAAAATCAGGTTATAGAGATTGTTTAGCTTGTTATTTTTACCCTCATATGTACCAGTAGTATCATATGGTTTTATTATAGTATTATATGGTTTATTTTTACATAGGCATACTAAAATGGGAAAATCTTAAGTATAGAAAAAAGTTCTTATCTATTAGGGGTAGGTACCCATAAATTTTACAGTTCAGGGGCTCCTTTCACTCTGAGTATTTGTCATGGGGACTTGACCTATCGATTATCCAACCCCAAACTTTAGATCCCAACCTTCGAACTGGCACAGTTTTTTGCACCAGCACCCAGAATCAAAGTCTCCCCACAGGAGGCCCTAATGCCACCCTGGCACCAACTTGCTCCAAGAGGTGCATATGACACCTTAATGACAAGAAAAAAAAACAGCACTTACTTGCTCTAAGGACAGGTTTCCCTACCTGACCATCTAGCAGTGAGATGAAATCAGAAGATGTTCTGTGACATCCCAGATTCAACCTAGGATCTATGCAAAAACCAAGACCTCTAATAACAGAAGACTGACTATGACAACCCCGACTGAGTAGAACTTTTCCTGGAACCATAAACAAATACCTTGGGATTGGACAGTTAGCATGCCCAAAGCCTGTAGTTGGTCTTATGACAGTATGCTTCCTGGGAAGAGACACCATGTTATTTTTACGCCAAGGGTATTTCCTTTCTAATTTCCCCAAAGTTAACTGCTTCTATTCCAGACGGGGGAAAAAGCTTTCACACCAGCCCCACCTCCTTTTTAAAAATTTTTTATAGTTATATCCTATATAGGGCCTCCCACCTTTTTTCCTAGAACCTTGGAACATGACTCACTTACTCTTACCTCATATTTCTACATCTTTCTACAAATGGAGAAAAGAAAAATAAGTGGATGGGGCCCAAGAGCCAAGTGGTTTCAGGTGTATTTTCGTGAGAAAAAAATGGTCAGAACTAAATACCCAAGCCAAATAAAAGACAATAGAATCAAGAGACCCAAAGTATAACAAGCTAAACACAAAATGGACCTGTTACAGCTAAGTGTGGAGGTATGAGATGTATGCTGGAACTCTGGTGGAGGGACATCAACACTGGTGATGGGAATGGCTCCAATTCACTGACACTGAAATATGGAATATGAAATACAACTATGCCTGAAATACAACTATGAAGGACTGGTATTCACAATGGTTTCAATAAAAAAATTTATAAAAAGAAAGTATATCTGTGAAATGAATTGTATCTCCAGTGAAGTCACTAATACAATGGCAGAAAGTTTAGCAATATCTTGTTGTTCGCTGTCCATTCTGTGAAAATGCTGTGTGTCTATAGGGATGACAGTATCAAAGAAATGAAGTTGTGAGAAATTCAAAGAACAATTCATCATACTGTGGCTTTAAAGGTTGTGTTCTATGGTGACATGCTTTCCAGAAGAAGAAAGATACAGGGGAGGGTTCTTCTACTGGTTCTAAAAAGCCCTGGAGATATCAACCCCCAAACTGGCTTTCCTGAAGCTTGGCAGATTGCTATACCTGAAGGGAATAGTAGACTGTCAGTGGATAAGACATTACTGAGTAACTGTGACTGTGGGTGATGGAAGCAGCAGGCATGGCTTTGATATGGGGGGGCTTAGCCCACCCTCTCCTCCAGAGATGGCCAGCTTTCTACTGTGTGACCTTCATGGAAGGGTTTATATCTCTTTCCTAGAAAATAGTGAGTCTATGAAGCTGGCCCATTAGAACTTATTTTTATTACTTTTGGAGTGTAATAGTCATGGAATTATTGGGTCACTGAATAAGTTTTATGTTTTATAATTTTATGTGAAAGTGCCATTACTTTATATCATTTTATTCTCTAACCTACATCCTTATAGACATTTCTTAGTGTCAGTTCTTTTAATATTAACTACTTAAGGGACTAGGGAGATAGCCCATAGGACTCGAGCAAAAGCTTTGATGTTTGACCCCCAGCATAGTGTGATTCATCAAACATTGTTGAGCTGAGTATCGCAGGGAGTGAATTCCAGATCCCTGACCACTGCTGTGGAACTTATTCCAATTAAATAAAAAATATTCTGGTGGGTATGTAGTGGTATCTCACTGCAGCTTTTTTTCAAACTTCCCTAATGGTAAATGAAGTATAATACCCTTTGATATGCATTGTGTACATTGTGTACTAATTGCACTTGTACATACACATTTTATTACTTCATCAGCTGATGACATTTGGGTTACTTTTTTTTTTTTTACCTTTTTTCTATTGTGTATACTGCTTTTATGAACATTCTCTAAGTTTTTGTTTGACTACCTGTTTTTTTTATTTTTTTTTATTTAAACACCTTGATTACATACATGATTGTGTTTGGGTTTCAGTCATGTAAAGAACACCACCCATCACCAGTGCAACGTTCCCATCACCAATGTCCCAAATCTCCCTCCTCCCCACCCGACCCCTGCCTGTACTCTAGACAGGCTCTGCATTTCCCTCATACATTCTCAATATTAGGACAGTTCAAAACGTAGTTATTTCTCTAACTAAACTCATCCCTCTTTGTGGTGAGCTTTCTGAGGTGAACTGTAACTTCCAGCTCTTTTCTCTTTTGTCTCTGAAAGTTATTATTGCAAGAATGTCTTCCATTGTTCTTAAAACCCATAGATGAGTGAGACCATTCTGAGTCTTTCTCTCCTTCTGACTTATTTCACTCAGCATAATAGATTCCATCTACCTCCATGTATAGGAAAATTTCATGACATCATCTCTCTTGACAGCTGCATAATATTCATTTGTGTATATGTACCACAGTTTCTTTAGCCATTCATCTATCGAGGGGTATTTTGGCTGTTTCCAGAGTCTTGCTATGGTAAATAGTGCTGCAATGAATATAGGTGTAAGGAAGGGATTTTTGTATTGTATTTTTGTGTTCCTAGGGTATATACCTAGGAGTGGTATAGCTGGGTCGTATGGGAGCTCGATTTCCAGTTTTTGGAGGAATCTCCATATTGCTTTCCATACAGGTTGAACTAGGTGGCATTCCCACCAGCAGTGGATAAGAGTTCCTTTCTGGGGGCTCAACTGTGAAAGACTGTGAGTGTGACCTGTCTATGTCTGTCTACTGTCCTCTTGCGTGAAACTCTTGCGAGTGGGGCAAAAAGAGCCTCCAGAAACCTCGCTCGCCCAGACGCCATTTTCAGGGAGGGACTTCAGAGCATAAAAACCGGCTAACCTTTGCAAAAGCTGGCTCCCTGTGTGTGACACCAGGCGGGGAAAATCCGCGAAAGTACACCGGCCCAGTGGGGCTCAGCTGTGAAAGACTGTGAGTGTGACCTGTCTATGTCTGTCTACTGTCCTCTTGCGTGAAACTCTTGCGAGTGGGGCAAAAAGAGGCTCAGAGGAGCACGGCCGCTCCGCTCGCTACGCGGCCGTGCACTCTTTCTAAGGAAAGAACTCCATTGCAACAAGAAGGAAAAATCACACTAAGAACGGCGCTATATCACAGAAGCACACATTTCTCTCTGGACTGTCTTCTCTGTTGCATGCTCGGGCCTAAGATTTGACCCAGTGTGAGGCTTCATCCACGGAGGACTCCCCTCCCTTAGAGGCAAGTCAGCCCATCCAGAAAGGGAGGAGCCAGAGGAGTGTGCTGCCTACATCATATAGACAATGAATACCACCACAACACGTAGAAAAACCCACAATACAAGTGTGACAATGGGGAAACAACGCAGGCCAGCATCAGACATAGAGAATGAAGATGACAATTCTGAGGACCAGATAATGACTGAACAACTAATCAACCTCTCAGATAAGGACTTTAGACTAGCAATATGGAGGGTGCTCAACAGACTCCAAGAAACTATGGATCGAGTTGAACAGAACACTAATAAGAACCAAGAAAATATGAAGGCAGAAATGACAAAACTCCAAACTGAAATAACATGTCAACTAACAGGACTGAAAAAGTCAGTAAACGAAGTGAATGACAAAATGGATAAGCTCTGGGACAGGGTATCAGAAGCTGAGAATAGACTTGGTGCTGTGGAAGATGAGATACATAACAATTCCATACAGCAGGAGAGATTGGACAAAAAACTTAAAGCAAATGAGCAGACAATGGAAAAACTAGTCAAAGAATGGGAACAGACGAAAATAGAAGTCTATGATAAGATCAACAGAAACAACTTAAGAATCATTGGAGTCCCAGAGACCCAGGAAGAAAATTTCCAGGAAGAATCAATGGTCAAGAACATCATTAAAGAGAAACTTCCAGAGCTAAAGAATATATGTGATCAAATCCTGCATGCCCGAAGAGTACCAACCAAAAGAGACCCCAGAAAAAACACCCCAAGACACATCCTAGTCAAATGACAAATCCCACAGATAGAGACAGAATTCTGAAAACAGCAAGATCAAAAGGGGAAATCATGTTCAAGCAAGCTTCCCTGAGATTTACAGCAGACCTGTCACCAGAAACACTCAATGCCAGAAAGCAGTGGTGGGATATTGTGACAAGACTGAATGAAATGAATGCTTCACCCAGAATACTATACCCAGCAAAACTCACTTTCCGGTTTGATGGAAGAATACATGCTTTCACAGACAAAAAACAGCTCAGAAACTTCACAGACACAAAACCAGTCTTAAGAGAAAAACTGAAAGACCTAATCTAAGACAAGACTACCCAAAAGACACACCAAATTTTGAAATAAAGATGGCGTTAAATCCCAGGACAATTCTTTCTCTCAACGTCAATGGACTAAATGCACCAGTTAAGAGACACAGAGTGGCTAAATGGATCAAAAAACTCAATCCAACCTTCTGCTGCCTACAAGAAACGCACCTGAATAGTCAGAACAAACATAGACTCAAAATAAAAGGCTGGAGAAAAATTATCCAAGCAAACAACACCCATAAAAAAGCTGGAGTGGCCATACTAATATCAGATAATGCAAACTTTATACTCAGGAAGGTTGTAAGGGACAAAGACGGACATTTTATATTAATCAAGGGGTATGTAGAGCAGGAAGAATTCACTCTCCTAAACATATATGCACCGAATGAGGGGCCAGCAAAATATTTAATACAACTGTTGACAAATCTGAAAAATAATATCAACAACAACACAATAATTGTGGGGGACCTTAACACGGCTTTGTCAACACTGGACAGGTCAACCAGACTGAAACCCAACAAGAATATACTAGACCTGAGGAGAGAAATGGAAGAAAGAGGCCTAGTGGATATATATAGGACACTCCATCCCCAGAAACCTGGATACACATTCTTCTCCAATGTACATGGGACATTCTCCAGGATAGACTACATGCTGGCACATAAAACATACCTCCATAAGATCAAGAGGATAGAAATTTTGCAGACTACCTTCGCTGACCACAAGGCTCTGAAATTATTTGTGAACTCCAAAGGGACTCAGAAGAAACACTTTAACACCTGGAAGTTAAACAGCCTCATGCTCAATAACCAGTGGGTCCGAGATGAAATCAAGGAGGAAATCAAAAGGTTCCTGGAAACAAATGACAATAAAGACACAAACTCTCAGAACTTATGGGACACAGCAAAAGCAGTACTGAGAGGAAAATTTATAGCTTTGCAAGCACACATCAGGAAGGAAGAAGGAGCTTACCTGAGTAGCTTAATGACACAGCTAATAGAACTAGAAAATGCTCAACAAAAGGACCCAAGAATAGGAAGACAGAAGGAAATAACAAAGCTGAGAGCAGAAATCAACGAAGTGGAAACTCAAAAAACAATCCGAAAGATCAACGAAAGCAGAAGTTGGTTCTTTGAAAAAATAAACAAGATTGATAGACCACTGGCAAACCTAACAAAGAAAGAGAAAGAGAGAAACTTGATAACTCGTATCAGGAATGAAAAAGGAGAGATCACTACTGATATGACAGAGATTCAAAGGGTAATCAGAAACTACTTTGAAAAACTCTACGCCACTAAAAATGAGAACCTGGAAGAAATGGATAAATTCTTGGACTCTTATAATCTTCCACGGTTGAAGGAAGAGGATGTAGCATATCTAAACACCCCCATCACCATTGATGAAATTAAAACAGTAATCAAATGTCTGCCAAAAAACAAAAGCCCAGGTCCAGATGGATTCACTAATGAATTCTATCAAACTTTCCAAGAGGAACTACTGCCAATCTTGGCAAGACTCTTTCATGAAATTGAACAAACAGAAACACTTCCAAATAGCTTTTATGAAGCCAACATCACCTTGATACCTAAACCAGACAGAGACGCTACCAAAAAAGAAAATTACAGACCAATATCACTGATGAATGCAGATGCAAAGATCCTCAACAAAATCCTGGCAAATAGGATTCAATGCCTCGTTAAGAAGATCATCCACTACGATCAAGTAGGTTTCATCCCAGGAATGCAAGGCTGGTTTAACATCCGTAAATCTATCAACATAATACACAACATCAATAACAAGAAAAATAAAAACCACATGATCATATCAATAGATGCAGAGAAAGCATTTGATAAGGTCCAACACCCATTCTTTATCAAAACTCTCAGCAAGATGGGAATGGAGGGAACCTTTCTCAATATAGTGAAGGCCATCTACCACAAGCCAGTGGCAAATATTATCCTCAATGGAGAAAAACTGAAAGCCTTCCCTCTAAATTCTGGCACAAGACAAGGCTGTCCTCTCTCACCACTCCTATTCAACATAGCACTGGAAGTACTTGCTATAGCGATTAGGCAAGAAAAGGATATCAAGGGAATCCAGATAGGAAAGGAAGAAGTCAAGCTCTCACTGTTTGCAGATGACATGATACTCTACTTAGAAAACCCTAAAGACTCTATCAAAAAGCTTCTAGAAACAATAGACTCATATAGCAAGGTGGCAGGCTACAAAATTAACACACAAAAATCAATGGCCTTTCTATATACCAATAGTAATAAGGATGAAATGGACATTAAGAAAACAACCCCATTCACAATAGTGCCACACAAACTCAAATATCTTGGAATCAACTTGACTAAATATGTGAAGGACCTATACAAAGAAAACTATAAAACTCTGCTCCAAGAAATAAGAGAGGACACACGGAAATGGAAACGCATACCCTGCTCATGGATTGGCAGGAATAACATCATCAAAATGTCAATACTCCCCAAGGCATTATACAGATTTAATGCCATCCCTCTAAAGATACCCATGACATTCTTCAAAGAAGTGGATCAGACACTTTTGAAATTCATTTGGAACAATAAACACCCTCGAATAGCTAAAGCAATCATTGGGAAAAAGAATATGGGAGGAATTACTTTTCCCAACTTTAAACTGTACTACAAAGCAACAGTTATCAAAACAGCATGGTATTGGAATAAGGATAGGTCCTCAGATCAGTGGAATAGGCTTGAATACTCAGAAAATGTTCCCCAGAGATACAACCATCTAATTTTTGATAAAGGAGCAGGAAATCCTAAATGGAGCAGGGAAAGGCTCTTCAACAAGTGGTGTTGGCACAATTGGATAGCCACTTGCAAAAAATTAAACTTAGACCCCCAGCTAACATTATGTACAAAGGTAAAATACAAATGGATTAAAGACCTCGATATCAGCCCCAAAACCATAAGATATATAGAACAGCACATAGGCAAAACACTCCAGGACATTACAGGCATCTTCAAGGAGGAAACTGCACTCTCCAAGCAAGTGAAAGCAAAGATTAACAGATGGGAATATATTAAGCTGAGAAGCTTCTGCACCTCAAAGGAAATAGTGCCCAGGATACAAGAGCCACCCACTGAGTGGGAGGAACTATTCACCCAATACCCATCAGATAAGGGGCTAATCTCCAAAATATACAAGGCACTGACAGAACTTTACAAGAAAAAAAACATCTAACCCCATCAAAAAATGGGGAGAAGAAATGAACAGACACTTTGACAAAGAAGAAATACACATGGCCAAAAGACACATGAAAAAATGTTCCACATCACTAATCATCAGGGAGATGCAAATCAAAACAACGATGAGATACCACCTCACACCACAGAGAATGGCACACATCACAAAGAATGAGAATCAACAGTGTTGGCGGGGATGTGGAGAGAAAGGAACTCTTATCCACTGCTGGTGGGAATGCTGTCTAGTTCAACCTTTATGGAAAGCGATATGGAGATTCCTCCAAAAACTGGAAATCGAGCTCCCATACGATCCAGCTATACCACTCCTAGGAATATACCCTAGGAACACAAAAATACAATACAAAAACCCCTTCCTTACACCTATATTCATTGCAGCTCTATTTACCATAGCAAGACTCTGGAAACAACCAAGATGCCCTTCAACAGACGAATGGCTAAAGAAACTGTGGTACATATACACAATGGAATATTATGCAGCTGTCAGGAGAGATGAAGTCATGAAATTTTCCTATACATGGATGTACATGGAATCTATTATGCTGAGTGAAATAAGTCTGAGAGAGAGAGAAAAACGCAGAATGGTCTCACTCATCTATGGGTTTTAAGAAAAATGAAAGACACCCTTGTAATAATAATTTTCAGACACAAAAGAGAAAAGAGCTGGAAGTTCCAGCTCACCTCAGGAAGCTCACCACAAAGAGTGATGAGTTTAGTTAGAGAAATAACTACATTTTGAACTGTCTTAATATTGAGAATGTATGAGGGAAATGTAGAGCCTGTTTAGGGTACAGGCGGGGGTTGGGTGGGGAGGAGGGAGATTTGGGACTTGGGTGATGGGAATGTTGCACTGGTGATGGGTGGTGTTCCTTTTATGACTGAAACCCAAACACAATCATGTATGTAATCAAGGTGTTTAAATAAATAAAAAAAAATTTCAATCTCTTTTGGCGAAAAAAAAAATCTGAACACATACCTTCTGATTATAAAGTTTAATTTATGTTACTTAACAGCACATCAAAAATACCTCTAATAGTTAATAATTGCTGACAAACCGAATGATAAAAAAAAAAGAGTTCCTTTCTATCTACATCCCCACCAACACTGCTTGTTCTCATTTTTTGTGATGTGTGCCAATCTCTGTGGTGTGAGGTGGTACCTCATAGTTGTTTTGATTTGCATCTCCCTGATGATTAGTGATGTGGAGCATTTTTTCATGTGTCTTTTGGCCATTTGTATTTCTTCTTTGTCAAAGTGTCTGTCCATTTCTTCTCCCCATTTTTGATGGGATTAGATGTTTTTTTCCTTTTAAATTTCTGTCAGTACCTTGTATATTTTGTGGATTAGCCCCTTATCTGATGGGTATTGGGTGAATAGTTCCTCCCACTCAGTGGGGGGCTCTTGTATCCTGGGCTATTTCTTTTGAGGTGCAGAAGCTTCTCAGCTTAATATATTCCCATCTGTTAATCTCTGCTTTCACTTGCTTGGAGAGTGAAGTTTCCTCTTTGAAGATGCCTTTAGTCTCAATCTCCTGGAGTGTTTTACCTACGTGTTGTTCTAGATATCTTACGGTTTCGGGTCTGATATCAAGGTCTTTCATTCATTTGGATTTAACCTTCGTACATGATGTTAGCTGGGGTCTAAGTTCATTTTTTGGCAAGTGGCTAGCCAGTTGTGCCAACACCACTTGTTGAAGAGACTTTCTTTGCTCTATTTAGGATTTCCTGCTCCTTTATCAAAAATTAGGTGATTGCATGTCTGGGGAACATTCTCTGAGTATTCAAGCCTATTAAACTGATCTGAGGGCCTGTCCTTATTCCAATACCATGCTGTTTTGATAACTATTGCTTTGTAGTACATTTTAAAGTTGGGGAAAGTAATTCCTCCCATATTCTTTTTCCCAATAATTGCTTTAGCTATTCTAGGGTGTTTATTGTTCCAAATGAATTTCAAAAGTGCCTGATCCACTTCTTTGACGAATGTCATGGGTATACTTAGAGGGATTGCATTATATCTGTACAATGCTTTGGAGAGTATTGCCATTATCATGATGTTAATCCTGCCAATCTATGAGCAGGGTATGTGCTTCCATTTCTGCGTGTCCTCTCTTATTTCTTGGAGCAGAGTTTTATAGGTTTCTTTGTATAGGTCCTTCACATTTTAGTCAAGTTGATTCCAAGATATTTGAGTTTGTGTGGCACTACTGTGAATGGGGTTGTTTTCTTAATTCCATTTCTTCCTTATTACTATTGATGTTTAGAAAGGCCATTGATTTTTGTGTGTTAATTTTGTAGCCTGCCACCTTGCTATATGAGTCTATTGTTTCTAGAAGCTTTTTCGTAGAGTTTTTAGGGTTTTCTAGGTAGAGTATCGTGGCATCTGCAAACAGCGAGAGCTTGACTTCTTCCTTTCCTACCTGGATTCCCTTGATATTTTTTTCTTGCCTAATCGCTATAGCAAGTACTTCCAGTGCTATGTTGAATAGGAGTGGTGAGAGAGGACAGCCTTGCCTTGTGCCAGAATTTAGAGGAAAGGCTTTCAGTTTTTCTCCATTGAGGACAATATTTGCCTCTGGCTTGTGGTACATGGCCTTAACTATATTGAGAAAGGTTCCTTCCATTCCCATCTTGCTGAGAGTTTTGATCAACAATGGCTGTTGGACCTTATCAAATACTTTCTCTGTGTCTATTGATATGATCATGTGATTTCTATTTTTCTTGTTGTTGATGTTGCATATTATGTTGATAGATTTAGGGATGTTAAACAAGCCTTGCATTCCTGGGTTGAAACCTACTTGATCGTAGTGGTTGATCTTCTTAATGAGGCACTGAATCCTATTTGCCAGGATTTTGTTGAGGATCTTTGCATCTGTATTCATCAGCGATATTGGTCTGTAATTTTCTTTTTTGGTAGCATCTCTGTCTAGTTTAGGTATCAAGGTGATGTTGGCTTCATAAAAGCTATTTGGCAGTGTTCCAGTTTTTTCAGTTTCCTGAGTCTTGCCAGGATTAATAGAAGTTCCTCTTGAAAGGTTTGAAAGAATTCATAGCCTAATAGTAAATCCATCAGGGCCTGGACTTTTGTGTTTGGGCAGACATTTGATTACTGTCTTAATTTCCTCAATAGTGATGGGTGTTTTTAGATATGCTACATCCTCTTCATTCAACCATGGAAATTATAAGAGTCCAAAAATTTATCCATTTCTTCCAGGTTTTCATTTTTAGTGGCATAGAGTTTCTCAAAGTAGTTTTTGATTACCCTTTGGATCTCTACCCTATCAGTAGTGATCTCTCCTTTTTCTTTCCTAATACGAGTTGTCAAGTTTCTCTCTCTTTCTTTGTTAGTTTTGCCAGTGGTTTA
This sequence comes from Suncus etruscus, assembly GCF_024139225.1. Lineage (NCBI taxonomy): Eukaryota > Metazoa > Chordata > Mammalia > Eulipotyphla > Soricidae > Suncus > Suncus etruscus. The sequence goes on along the minus strand of NC_064868.1, from coordinate 130,639,592 downwards.
TCAATCTTATTTATTTTTTCAAAGAACCAACTTCTGCTTTCTTTGATCTTTTGGATTGTTTTTCGGGTTTTCACTTCATTAATTTCTGCTCTCAGCTTTGTTATTTCCTTCTGTCTCCCTATTTTTGGTTCCTTTTGCTGAGTACTTTCTAATTCTATGAGCTGTGTCATTAAGCTATTCAGGTATGCCCCTTCTTCTTTCCTGATGTGTGCTTGCAAAGCTATAAATTTTCCTCTCAGTACTGCTTTTGTTGTATCCCATAGGTTCTGATAGTTTGTGTCTCCATTGTCATTTGTTTCTAGGAAGTTTTTGATTTCCTCCTTGGTTTCATCTCAGACCCACTGGTTATTCAGTACGAGGCTGTTTAACTTCCAGGTATTAAAGTTTTTCTTCTGTGTCCCTTTGTAGTTCACTAACTTTAAAACCTGTTATATGGCATTGGTAATTCCAGTCATATACTGTGTGCATTGCACCTCAGTAACATACTATTTATTTTAAAATTAGATGTACATCTATATATACAAATGTAAAATATATATACAGATATATCTCATTTAAAAATTTATTTATTTATTGATGTACAATTCTGTTCTTTCCATATCTTGGCTACTATAAAAAATGCTATACTAAATATAGCAATGCATATATCTTTTAAAATTACCATTTTCACTTTATCTGGATAAATACACAGAAGTGGAGTTGCTGAATAATATAGAAGTTACATGTTCATTTTTTGAGCATCTTCCATGACATTTTTCAGGATCACTGCACTAATTTACATTTCTACCATCAGTATACAAGAATTCCCTTTCCTTTTCTTATCAGTCTTAGCTATCTATAAAATAATTAAAAAAAGGTCAAAAAACTTACTGGAAAAACAGAATCAGCAGAATCATAATCTAATGTTGGTTTACAACTTACAACTTGGTTTCTCCCAAAACAACTTGGTTTCATATCAAAACCAAGATAATTTCTGGTTTCTTTGTATTTGTTTATTTACAACTTGGTTTTGCCCAAAACAGAGGTTTTCCTACTTACCATCTTATTTTACGGATCTCAAGCATACCAGGGTTGGACTGGCTCAGGATAAACCTTTTGTCCTCAGTTCTTCACCCAGGTGTGGTCTCTGTACTCAATAAAATTTGCAGTTCTGGTAGCAGAGCTCTCTCTTGCTCTATGAGGCAGAAAGCTATGGATCATTCATGCTTCACTTCCTCAGCCTGGTTTGGATAATTTCTTGCGGCAACCCCTGCTCTAGACCCGTTTCCCTAGGATGGGATTATGGCTTGTGGAGCCATTATAGTCAAGGACCATAAGTAGATAGTTATATACACTGAACTTGGGTGTTAATGTCCTGATTTTCTCTACAATTGTCCAATTTAACTATAATATTCCATTTGATGATTTTAGTCTTCCCTTAATGTTCCAGTAGTGTTCCTAATAGCAACACATTAGTTACAGAGGGACACAGCCATGCTTAGTTTTTGTTGTTATTGATGCTGCTGTTATTTTAGGGCTACACCCAGTGGTGCTCAGTTTTACTCCTGGCTCCGTGCTCATGGATTACTTGTGAAGAAGTTCCATGATGTGATTCCAGGGATTAAACCCAAGTCAGTTACATGCAAGGCAAACCCCTTTGCCAATGTACTTCCTCTCCAGCCCATGGACACATTCTTTTAGTTGTTTTTGTTTTGTTTTGTGACACAGTCATTCTTACCTCAGCTCTGAGTATATTTGTTTCCTAAATCCTCTGCTTCTCTTCGTAAACTAATTCAAAGCCCAATGTGGGGAAATTGATACTGATCGTTGCACTGGTGAAGGGGGGTGCTCTTTACATTACTAAAACTCAAGTACCATATTTGTAATCATGGTGTTTAAAGATATTAATTTTAAAAAATGGGTAAAAAAGTTCACAGAAGTTTCTCTTCTTTCTTTAATTATTTTATTAAGGCACAATAACTTAAAAATCATTCATAGTTGAAATTCAGGCACACTATATATATTTTTGTTTGTTTGTTTGTTTGTTTGGAGGCCACACCCGATGACACTCAGGGGCTACTCCTGGCTATGCATTCAGAAATCACTCCTGGCTTTGGGGACCATATGGGACTCTGGGGGAATCAAACTACAGTCCATCCTAGGTAAGCCACGTGCAAGGCAATCACCCTACCACTGCGCCACTGCTCAGGCCCCTGGCATACAATATTTTAGCACTAATCCTATTACTAGTGTAAATTTCCATCCATCTATGCATTTCTTCCTTTTTAAACTTTTTTCTCTCAAGTTGAAGTTGGGATCCCCCAAGTTCCAGATCTGTTTTCTACTTATTTATTCAGCCTTTGATCTCTTCATCAACTCTATATTACTGTAATCAATCAGTCTTTGTTGAGTTGCTTTTTCACTTCAAATTTCCATAGATCTAACCATTATTTTTATATTATATTATAGTCCTATTGATTTGTCAGAATGAATGGTCAGAAGGAAAAAGATATGGACCCTGTTTACACTTCATTGTCTAAAGAAAAAAGTAAGAAATCAATTGGGGTCAAAGAGGTAGTTGAGGGGTTAAGGTATTTACCGTGTATGTGGCCAATTCCAGTTCAATCACCAGCATCAGGAGTATCTCCTAAGCACTGCTGTATGTAGCTCAATTCCCTGGAAATAATAGAGTTTGGAGCATGTATTCCAATTCCAAACCCATTATTAATGTTAGTGTCCCTCCACAATTATTTAAGGTTCTCTTCTTCTCCATTTATACATATTTGAATATAGATCACTGTGTATATCTGCCAGCTAACATCAACAATGGCTTATGTCCCATTAACAAGTTAGGTTCAAGGGGAATTCCCTTTCTAATTTTCCCAATACTTACTGTGCCTATGCAAAGAAAAAACCACAAAACTTTGTCACACTAGCCCTCCCTCCTTTTTTCTTTCTTGTTTTTGTTGTTTTGTTGTTGTTGTTGTTGCTGTTGTGCTTTTTTGCTGCTTGTTTTGTTTTTGTTTTTGTTCTTTCTTCTTTTAAATTGATAATTATAGCTTCTAGATGGGCTCCTCCCAGCTTTCTTTTTATTATTTATTTATTTATTTATTTATTTATTTATCCAACAGAACCACAGAACTTGAATCATCTTGTTCTGCCTCATAAATTTAGGGGGGGAGTACCAGGAGCAAACAGTCACGTGAACATTGAGTGGAAATAAAAAACAATCAGACCTAAATACTAAAACCAAAGTCAACGACAACAGAATCAAGATACCTAATACACAACAAGCTGCACACAAAGGGGACCTAGTACATTAGCAGTGCAGGGGGCAAAAGTAGTGGTATGGGTTGTATGCTTGGAACTAAGGGGGAGAACAACACTGCTGGTGGGAATGGCCCTAATTCACTGTTAATATGTACCTAGAATATATCTGTGAAATACTTGTAACTCCTATTGGCCACAATAAAAATTATTTAAAAGAAAACCAGTTAGGTTCAACAGACACGCCAAGAAAAGCAGTAAGCTAATGTCCAGAGAGAAGCCAAATACCAGATATAGTTACTTCAAATAATGTATGTGCCTTTATAATTAGGCCTAAAATTTTCCATATTGATCATTTTAATGAAAAAATTCACATTCTAAATAGATGTGTGTGGAATTCTTATGTTCTGCTTTTTGGTGGCTAGAAACTATAAAATATTTTTGAGGTCAAGTTAGAATAGATGTAAGGTGACTTATGTTCCAAACTGTATTTCTGTTTGGAGAACAGATGAATGGTTTTTATAGTATGGCTTGAGGTTCAAAGAGATAAACTGAGAATAAAGTGCTTGCCTTGCATGCAGTCGACCTAGGTCAGGGGTGATGAACAAGTTCGACACAAAGAGCCAAAAATTTAAACCGTGAGAGTCAGAGAGCCACACCACGCAGTGACCTGCCAAAACAGACAAACACTCACACAAAAACATCTCATTTTAACAATAATCTATGAAACACATATTGCATTTTGCCATTTCGAGTGAGGGTAAAAATCTTGCAGTGATGGTGAGGGTGTGCTGCGTCCTCCACACTGAGAACTAACGGCAAGATGTGACCCAACATGTGACACACGGGTCCCCCAGCTCGCTGGCCCGTGCAGTTATTGCCGATGGATGGGATACGGGATGATGCAGCCTGGGGGTAGGAGGGACGACGCACTCGCACTCGGAGATCTCTCCTCAGAGGTCCCTCCTCAGAAGCAGCATGACAAAATCCAAACTTGGCGAAGAGCCATAGTATACAAAATAATGAGAAGAGGCAAAGAGCCCCATTCATTTTGGCCGGGAGCCGCATGCGGCTTGAGAGCCGCGTGTTCGCCACCCCTGACCTAGGTTCAATTTCTGGCACCATATATGGTTCTTAAGCACTACCAGGAGTGATCCCTGTGCAAATACAGGGGTAATCACTGAGCACCAGGGCATGGTTTCCAAGCCATAAACAACAATAAAACAAAAAAAGTATGGCCCAATTTATGTATACTTCATGTTTTGGTATGGTGTATTTGTGATGCTCTGAACTCCAGTCCTTCTCATAACTGTTTCGAGAACTCTGGCTCCATTTTTGTGGAAGGAGCTTGCAAGTCTTTTATGATTTACTGTCTTTTGTTGGGGGAATGTTGTCTTCCATGAACCTGATTACTAATTTCCACTCTACTCACATTTATTCCATCATATTCACTGGGGCAACAATAACTGATTTTTGATCATATTAATCTTCAAATTTCATAACAAATAGAACATCTATGTAATATACAGTAGTAATTTTGATGCTCACTGATAATAATAATCAAACACTAGGTGTTGGATAAATGTCGCTAAAATAGAATACTCTGTTTCTGAAATAATCTCTACAGATGTAAGCAATTACAACTTTTCAAATCCAGACTGTGGCCTGTTTTAAAAAATAACATCTACTGGAAAAAAGTCATATTCATTTTTTACATATTGTCCATAGCTGCTTTTGCATTAAGATGTCAGAATTGAGTAATTGCCGCAAAGATGCAAAAAACCTAAAATACTTGAAGTTTTACAAAAAAGTTTTGCTAATCTTTATCCATAGTATCCTCTAGACAGTTATTTTCAGATTACTATTTTCAGAAGTTAATAATTTTGCATTTATAAAAGGGTTCTGGAATCAATTAAGACCATAAATTTCTGGCTCAAACAAATGGATTTTGAGGGTTTGAGTATAGTTTGGACCACACCTGGAAGGGCATAGGGTTTAGTCCTGAACCATGCTCAGGGGTGACAGTTAAGCAAATGTTCAGTTAAGAAAATGTGGTCCCAAGGATCGAACTGGGGTCCTGGATTCTGTTGCATGCAAGGCTAGCAATTTAAAGCCTTATACTATCTATGTGACTCCATAAGTGGATTTTTAAAATAGCTATAGGATGTGACAAACCCTTTCATAGGCTAATATGCAATTAGAAGTACAAATAGGAGATTAAAGGTGCATTTTTGTCAATTTATTACCAAGACTAGTTTTTCCACAACTGTCCTTATCGAATAGTGTTCCAAATCTCACTTGGGATATGCTAACTAGGCATCACTTAGTAGAAGCTCGACCAGATAACTGTTTCACTGGGGCAAGAGAAATAGTACAGTGGTGTAAGGTGAATGCCTTACAAGTTCTTCGAGCCCCATCAGTAATTAACCTTGAACACAGAGCCAAGGAGTAAGCCCAAGGAACAGCTGGGTATGGCCCAAACCACAAATAAATATGTATATTACTTGATTCATTGGAGCCCTGGAGAGTTCTCTCGCTCTTAATGTTTGTAAGGTCCTAGTAGAGTATACAGAATATAATAGGTCTTTAAAATTTATATTTTGTTTATTTTAGGGCCATGCTCAGTGGTTGTTAGGAGATATTTCTGGTTGCAATGAGTAATGACCTCTGGCAGTGCCCAAGGGACCTATGCAGTGCCAGAATTGAACCTGGGTTGGCCACATATAAATTCAAGCTTAATCTGTGTACTATTCTCCCCAGCCTGAAAAAGAACTTGTTTTAATTCAGCATTATTTGGGAATAGAGAGACAGTAGAGCAAGCAAGGTGTTGCCTTGTACAGCAGCTCACCTGGGTCTGACCCTTGGCACTCCATATGGTCAGAGTACCACCAGGAGTGATCCCTGAGTGCAGAGCCAGGAGTGAGTCCTGAAAATGGTTAGCTATGCCCACCAAACAAATAGATTTATAAATTCAAGAAGATTTATCATTAAATGCAATACTATTTATGTAGTTACAGCTATGCATAGACTAGGTACTTTGGCATAGTATATTGAAGAATACAAATAAGGTCCCTGTAATTATATATATAATTCTTTAGTGAGGAAGACAAACAAGGGAAAACTAAAACAGTTATAAATTATGATATGTGCAGTGGAAGGAAAATAGGACACTGAAAAGAGGATAGTAGAGAGGACTTTATTTTAAGTCTGTCTTAAGATTCTGTAGTTTACAATGTCATAATAATAGTTTCTCATGCATATAATTCCAACACCAGTGTACATCTCTAACTCTCAAAGACCCCAGCACCACTTACCTTCAACTACTCCCAGTTCTCTCATTACGTTTTCTTTGGTTCTGTGTTTCTATCTTGCTATGTATCTTTAAGTCTCACACCTGAGAGAGCTCATTTTGTGTCTATCCTTTCCTTCTAACTGACCTCAGTCAGCATGGTTTCCTCAAGTTCCATTTTGCTGGCAATTGCATGTTTTTTTCTTTCTTAAATTTGTATAGAATTCTAGAGAGGAGTGGTTTTAAACTGAGTGATGAGGCAATCCACTTCTTAATTCACTTCTAGTATGGTAATATTTAAATTGAGTTATGAACAATAAAAAGTGCTCTTCAGAAACAAATCAGGAGAAGTAGTGATTTAGGCATAGGGAGTAGAGAGAAGGAAGATGCTAAAGTGCGTGAGAATATGGCACTTGTGAGAAACTGAAAGTAGTCACTGTGGCTTTCATGTAGGAAATAAGAAGAGAGATTACAAAGGGAGATTAAGAGGCCAGAGAGTTATTATAGGGAATAAAGCGCTTGTCTTCCATACAGTCCACCCTGGCCTTGCATATGGTCTCCCAAATACCAACTGGAGCAGTCGCTGAGCAACAAGTCAAGCATCTCCCTTGAGAACAAAACCAAGAGTCACCTCACAGCACTACTGGCTGTGGCCCAAATCACTGTCTCGCTGTTAAGGCTGGGGAGTAAAGAAAGGAAGGTACAGATTGTGGTACACCTGTTAGAAAAGATAAGGATTTGGAATTTTTATACCAAGCATAATAAAAATATCTTGAAAGGCTTTTTGTTTAAATTTTACATGATTTAATTAAAATTCATAGAATAGCACATTGCATTCTGTGTGGAGGGAAGGTGTGCATGGGTAAATGAGGGGTTTCACACGCAAAAACCCCAGGACAACCTTGGGAAAAACGGGTCTGGAACAGGGATGCCATGGGAAATAAACCAGACCAGACATCCAAGAGAGAGGAGAGGGGTCCGATAGTTTTCATCCTTGTGATTTATCTACCCCCCCCAAATAAATGACCATTATTAGTATCTCAATTCATACCTGAGTGGATACAGAGTAGATAATGCAGACAAAAGATTTATCTTGAGCTATTTACCTCTAGGTATGCCTTATACATGCAAAAGGGGAGTAAATAAGGAAGGGATGCCAGGGATGCAAGGAAGGGATGCAAGATGCCAGGGAAGTTCCTTGTTTTGTATAATACAAGTTTTAATCTAACAGGTAGAAGTATCTATCAGCAGTCCAACAAAGAGTTCATAGTGCGTTGAATTTGGGTGGTGTAGGTAAAGATATGGTAGGAAAAAAAAAGTGGTTTAGACGCTTAGTAGTTTTTATGAATAAATGATAGATCTTTCTGATAGATTTGATGTGGTGGCACCATTGAAAGGAGATGAAATGTATGGGGAGGATTTTTCTTGGGTGAGGGTGGGGTCACATTGCAGAAACTCAGGTTGAGATATAACATTTGAGGAGCCTTAGAGACATCCAGGTAGAGATGTTGACAGTGAGAGTGTAGAATATAAGCCCTTTGGATAGGCTTGGATGGTGGTGGATGGAGATGGATGGTGATGGAGGGGTAAAAGGCCTTTCTCCTCCAGCCCAGGACCGTGTGTATTCAACCCCCTCCAGCCGACGGGGCTGCAGCTTCAGGATAGCGGCGGGTAGAAAATTCACAGGCAGGCTTCAGGGTATATCGTCTTTATTCAGGCCCTGGCCAACATGTGTGGCCTATCATGACCATTTACACTAGATCCCTATACAGCCCTGCGTCTTAGCTTCTTTCAGCCATCTCTCCGCCTGCTTCTATCCTCCATAATCTCCTCCTCCAAATCCTCAAAAATCTCCTCCTGGCCTTTCGGCCAAACCTTTTGTAACCCCTCAAAGACCCTGCCCAGAAATGGGCAGGTCTTTCTTGCAGGTAAGGTTACAGGAAGAATGGGAGTTGGGGTTACAAGAGTACTGTGGTTTTTCATGGTTGTCTAGAATTCTGTGATTACTACCTCTTGGTGTCACCTTACGAAATTACTGGGAAGAATTTTAAAATTATCTCAAAGAGAAATACCTAAAATTAGGGGTTGATAAAGGTTATCAGCATGTCAAGTATATACTCATGACTTACTGTAAAAGTCAATATTATAGCAGAAATTAAAGAGTGTGAAATTCCTCAAGATCAGTTTATTGGGCTGAAACAAGTATTTGATCCTGATGAAGAATGCTTCAGCTCATCACTAATGGGGTTGCATCAGGGCTGTGCTGGGAATGGGAAAACAGCCATGGTTCACAAGTTATTGTATGACTGAGCCAGGGGAAGGGTCCCTCCAAGTAGGTTGAATTTTCTTATGTACATAAACTGCAAAGAACCAAGCCCTAGGGCTCACCTCAATGCTGCTGACCTGATCACTTTTACTTTTGAAGGTCTATGGTCCAATCCTGGACATTGTTCTGATGTCTACACAGAAGTTTCTATTTTTGATGAATTTCCTGAGCTTCAGCAGCAAGTAAGTGACAGGAAGAGAATCTCTGTGCTGACTCTCACAAGAAACAGCCAGTTGACGTCCTCTTACATAGTTTTCTGGGGGAAAAACTGTTCCCTCAATCTGCTCATGTGATAATTGCTCAATTTTCAGTGATGAAGAAGCAGTCAGTCTTCGTTAAATGATCCTCTCCTGATGGAGTCCTATAGAAAAAACATATTTTCAAATCACTTTTCAGATATTAATACAGCAATGAGTATCTTTTCTAACCAGCAAGAAAGTGAAGGCCTTGACATTTTGTCTTCTCTTCTTATCGTGTCCTGGATGGTGTGCAATGTTTTGCCAGGAAAGGAAGACAAGATGCTAATGAGATCACTTCAGCCTGTGACAGATATGTATTTTACTTTTACAAATGCTTCCAAATTCTGCCCGATATCTCCCTGTGCAAGAGACAAGGTTGCCTGTGGGGCCTTTGCTCCTTGGCAAGAGAGGGACTACAGAAACAGGAGTCCTGTTTGACCTCAGTGACCTCAGAAGACACAGGATTGAAGAGTTGAACAGCAATGGCCCTTTTAATCGTCACTTTGGAACAAAATGAAGGAAATACCGATATCTACACTTCCCTTCACTTTAGTTTCTAATGACTCTTAGCTGCTGTGTTCTTTGCCTTGCAGAATGACAACTTTATCATTTTAAATCCAGTGGGGGGAAATGCAAGCTATAATCTGATATGGAAAAGAGTTTTCATCATTAACCAAAAAGTTCTGATTTGGTCTGTTACATAAGAAAAGGAAAAGACTGTGGAAACCATTTTTGGACAAAAAAAATCTTTGAAGTGCTGCTAGAAGAGTTATTACAGTGGACTGAGGGAGAACTAAATAAAGAAAACATCCTTTGGGTTACAGGTTGAGCCAATGGACTTGTTTCACTATTTGTATGAAATGCATGAAGATGATTATGTGGAAAGAATAATTTATGATTTTAACTCCATCTTACTGTTTCAACTTATCTATACAAAAATTAACATTCTGGTTCTGTCATACTGTATCAAAACCAGCAGCAATGAATTGTCAGTGTCTCTAAACTGTCAGCAGCTACTTTAATTTGAGGAGGAAAAAGATGCTTCAGCTTCCATACTGTGGAAGTGTGGATAAATATTCATGCCCAATCCCGAGGGAAAATGAAAAGCGGGCCTGGAAAAGACCGCCATGGAAATGATCTGAATCAGGGACCTTTGCACAAGGAGGAGGAGGGGAGGCCAACCAGGACCCCAATTTTTATTTAGAAGATAGAACCACCCTATAGTTGGAGAGCTGGTTGGGGTAAAGAGCCTATCCAGAGGTTTTTGACATGTAAAGAAAAAAGGAAGCTTTGTGTCATTAAGGTGAAAACCGGTTAACCCACAGCTCCCCCTGTGTTCGCTAAAATGCAGAAATATGAGTTAGACCAGAATAAATCGTGTTCTAATGATCTCTGCAAAAGATGGGGACCACTAGCAGAAGCTAGAAAGGTGGCTATATTTTGCATAGGCACAATAAAATCTGGGGAAATAATGGATAAGTTTTTTATATTTTCATTATTACTTAAATTAAGCACCATGATTACAAACATGTTCGTTGTTGGGTTTTAATCATAAAATGTACCCCCCCCCCGCTTCACCAATGCAACTTTCCTGCCACCAATATCCCTCATTTCCCTCCTCCCCCTGCCTATCTTTGAGACAGATATTCTATTTCTCTCTCTCTCTCTCTCTCTCTCTCTCTCTCTCTCTCTCTCTCTCTCTCTCTCTCTCTCTCAAGCTCATTGGCACTGTAGCTAATAGTATAATTATATCTCTAACTGCACTCTTTATGGTAAGCTTCACCATGGGCTGGTCCTTCAGGATCTCATCTCTATGTCTCTGGGTATTATTACCATGCTGTCTTTTATTTTCTTTAATCCCAAGGATGAGTGAGACTCTTCCATGTCTATGTCTCTCAATCTAATTGATTTCATTCAGCACAAAAGTCTCCATGTCCACCCATGAATAGACAAATTTCATGACTTTGTTTTTCCTAACAGCTGTGTAGTATTTCATTGTGTAGATGTAGCGCAGTTCATTTAGCCACTCATCTGTTTTGAGCACCTGGATTGTTTCCATTTTTTTTCTGGCTATTGTAAATGGAACTGCAATGACTATAGGAGTGGAGAGGGCATTTTGTATGATACTTTTGTGTCTCTAGGATATATGCCTAGCAGTGGTATTGAGAGATCATATGGGAGCTCAATTTTCAGTTTTTTGAGGAATCTGCATATTGTTCCCAGAAGGGCTAGACTAGATGTCATTCCCACTAGAAGTGAATGAGAGTTTCTTTCTCCCCACATCCATGCCAACACTGGTTGTTGTTTTTTGTGATGTGTTCCAGTCTATGTGGTGTGAGATGACAACTCATTGTTGTTTTGATTTGCATCTCCCTGATGATTAGAGATGTGGAGCATTTTTTCATGTGCCGTTTGGCCATCTGTATTTCTTCTTTGAAGGAATGTCTGCTCATTTCTTCTATCCAGTTTTGATGGGGTTAGATATTTTTCTTGTTAAGTTCTGTCAGTACCCTGTATATCTTAGATATTAGCTCCTTATCTGATGGATATTGAGTGAATAGTATTTCCCATTCTTTATTTTGGGGGACCACACCTGGTGACACTCAGGGGTTCCTCCTGGCTCTGCACTCAGAAATCGCTCCTGGCTTGGGGGACCATATAGGAAGCCAGGAATCGAACTGCGGTCTGTCCTAGGTTAACACGTGCAAGGCAAATGCCCTACCGCTTGTGCCATCGCATGGGCCCCTAGTTTTCCCATTCTGTAAGTGGCCTTTGGATCCTTGATACTGTTTCCTTTGAGGTGTAGACGTTTCTCAGTTTAATGTAGTCCCATTTGTTTATCTCTGTTTCCACTTCTTTGGAAAGTAGTGTGTCTTCCCTGAAGATACTTTTAGTTTCAACGTCATAGAGTGCTTTGCCTACATTTTCTTCTATGTACCTTGTGGTTTCAAGTCTGATATCAATGTTTTTAATCCATTTTGATTTGACCATTGTGCATGGTATTATATAGAGGTCTGACTTTGTTTTTTTTCGGTGGCTAACCAGTTTTCCCAACACCACCTGTTGAAAGGATTTCCTTACTCCATGATGCCTTCAGTCTTTGTGGTTTAGCTATTTGTGGGTGTTCATTGTTCCAAATGAATTTCAGTAGTGTTTGCCATACTTCTTTAAAAAATGTCATTAGTATCCTTAGAGAAATCGCATTAAATCTGTGCAATGGGAATTTTGCCATTTTAATTATGTTAATCTTCAAAATCCATGAACAGGGTATATGGCTTCATTTCATTGTGTCCGCTTTTATTTCTTGAAGCAGTGTTTTGTAGTTTTCTTTGTATAGGTCCTTTACTTCTTTGAGTTGGCTCCAAGGTATGTGAGTTTCTGTGATATTCTTGTGAATGGGATTTTTAATGTCTATTTCTTTTCTATCATTATTTATGTATAAGATGGTCATTAATTTTTTTCTTATTAATTTTGTAGTCTGCCACTTTGCTATATAAATCTATTGTTTTTAGAAGCTTTTTGGTAGCCGTTAGGGTTTTCCAAATATAGTATCATGTCATATGCAAACAGTAAGAGCTTGAATTCTTCCTTTCCTATCTGGATGCCCTTGATATATTTTTCTAGCCCAATTGCTGTGTCAAGTACTTCTATTACTATGTTGAGTAGGAGTGATGAAAGGGGCAGGCAGCCTTGTGTTGTGCCAGATTTTAGAGAAAAGTCAGTTTTTCCTGATTGATTATAATGTTTGCCATGGGCTTGACTATATTAGGAAAAGTTCCTCCAATTCCCAGAGTGTTTTTTTATCATGAACAGGTGCTGGACCTTATCAAATCCTTTCTCTGCATCTATTTAAATCATCGTATGGTTTTTATTTTTCCTTTTGTTGATATGGTGTATTTTGTTGATTGGCTTGCATATCTTAAACCATCATTGCATCTCTGGAATGAAGCCTATTTGGTCATGGTATATGATCTTCTTGATGAGGCATTGGATCCTATATTCTAGGATTTTTTGAGGATAATTGCATCTGTGTTCATCAGGGATATTGTTCAGATGGCATATCTGTTTTCCTTTGGTAACTGAGTGATGTTAGCTTCTATAAACTATTTGGGACTGTTTCTGTTTCTTTAATTTTTTTGAAAATCCTGAAAAGAATTGGTAGTAGGTCTTCTAAACAGGTTTGAAATAATTCATTAGTGAATTTATCTGGGTCTGGGCTTTTTTTAGGGAAAGAAATTTTAATTTCCTCAATAGTCATGGACCTGTCCAGATATGCTAAATCATCTTGGTTCAACCTTGGGAAGTTATAAGAGTTCAAGAATTTATCCATTTACTCTAGGTTCACTTGTTTTGTGGCATAGAGGTTTTCAAAGTAGTGTTGAGTGTTTGTTTAGGAGTGTGACAAATTTGTTTTTCTGTTGTGCCTAAAACTCGATTATCAAGAAATGTCCATCTCTGTCCTTTATAATGTTTTTAAGTCTAAAGTCTGTGATATCTGATATTTGTGTGATCACTCAAGCCTTTAAGGGAGTTGTTTGCTTGAATGATTGTTCTTCAACCTTTGACTTTGAGTCTGTTTGTTCTGATTATTCAGATGTGTTTCTGGTAGGCAGCAAAACGTTAGATTCAACTTTTGGATCCATTTTGCTACTTTGTCTCTCTTAACTGGGGCATGTAGTCCATTGATGTTGAGAGAGATAATTGTCATGGGATTTATTGTCATCTTTTTCTAGGAGTTTGGTGTATCTGTCTATCTTAAATAAGCCTTTAATATCTTTAAATAAGCCTTTCAGTTCAACTTTTAAGGCTAGTTTTGAGTTTGTAAAGTGTCTGAGTTGTTGTTTGTCCATGAAGCTGTGAATTAGTTCGGCTGGGTGAAGTACTTAGTGAAGCATTCATTTTTTTTTTTTGAGTTTTGTTACTATATCCCGCCACTGTTTTCAGTCCTTGAGGGTTTCTTGTAATAAAACTGCTGTAAATATTAAGGATCCTCCTTTAAATATAATTTCCCTTTTTGATCTTGCTGCTTTCAGAATTCTATCCCTACCTATGGGATTCATCTTTGTGACTAGGCTGTATCTTGGGGTGGTTTTCTTTTGATCTCTTTTGACTGGTACTCTTTGGGCATGCATGGATTCATGCCCTCTTTCACTCTGGGAATTTCTCTGCAATGATTTCATGTCCTTGACTGTTTATTTTATTTGGGGGGGGCACACCCAGTGACATTCAGGGGTTATTCCTGGCTATGTGCTCAGAAATTGCTCCTGGCTTGGGGGACCATAAGGGATGCTGGGGGATCGACTGTTTATTCTCAGGGAAATTTTCTTCCTGGGTCTCTGTGACTCCAATTATTCTTATGTTGTTTTTGTTATTTATTAAAGTCTTTTGTTTTAGTCTGTTCACATTCTTTAATGATTTTTTTCTATTTACCTAGAATTTTTATTAAGGCTCTCCCCCACTTCTGTTGTATGGAGTTGTTATGCATATCATCTTCCAGCTCTCTGATTACTCAACTGCTTTTACTCTGTTGGAGATGCTTTCAAGTGAAGTTTTTATTTTGCTCACTAAGGTTTTCAGCCCTTTCAGTTTGAAGTTTTCTCATTTCTAATTTCATTTCCTCTTGATTCTTGTGTTTCATTCCATTCGGTCCTTACTTTATTTGGATCCTATGAACATCCTCCGTATTTCTTCTCTAAAGTCCTTATCTAAGAGGCTAAATAGGTGATTTGTATTGTTCAGGTCATCAGAACTACCAACTTCATTCTCTAAAGGTGGAGGTCTGCATTGTTTCCCCATTCTTGGTTATAGTGTGCAGTGGCATGCTAGGTTTAATTAACTAGGAAAATTACATGGCCATGGAGTGGAGAGAAGTTGTCAAGCTCCTCTGGCTCTGTCCTTACTATTTTTTCTGGGGCACCACCAAACAGACTCCCCCTTCTGCTTCAGTCCTGGTGTCTGGAGTTACCTCAGTTACCTCTGGAGTTACCGCCACCAGAGTCTCACTTCTGCCTTAATCCTTGGTGGTGGTGGTCACTTACCAAGTGACACTTTCCAGGGTGCCACCAAACAGACTCCCACTTTTGCCTCTTTCTTGGGTGATAGGCAAGAAAAACCTTTAGCCTAAGATCTGGGTGGCATTTCTCAAGAAGCATCTGATCACATTATCAACTGCAGGCTTCAGACAGTCAAAGTTTGCCTAATCCTAGAGAATCTCCTTCCAGGTCCAGAGTTCTTCTCATAATGGTTTGTTGTAATCAGGCTCTGTCATTAAAGTTATTGGGTTTTTAAAGGTTCTATGTCATTGTCATGATGTCACAAAGCATCTTCTTGTTCTATGTTATCATCATGGTGCCATGAAGGCTTGTCCCAGTTCCAATGATAGGACCTAAAGTTTGGGGTTGTACAGGGATCTCAGAGCAACTGAAGCCTAAGTAAGATCAATATGACAAATATTCAGGGTAAAAGGTCCACCTTTTACCTTTTATATTTTACAAAATATAAATTTTGGTGTTCCTATCCCTAATAGACAGGAACTCCTCTCTTCATAAGATTTGCCCATTTTACTGGGTCTATGCAAAAAGGAAAAAGATAATGCCACAAAGTCCTATTGGGGCATCAGGGGATTATTACTTAGTTGTATTATCTATTCTCAAGTTAATGTCATGCTCAATAGTGCCTGATACATAAGTGTTCCAACACTATTCCCAGTGAGATATATATATATTTATAAAGAAAAACATGTGTCCCTGATATTTTCTACTACACAAGTCCAAAGGAACAAAACTGCATCCCAATAAAGAAATATACAGTTTGGTGTTATTCATAGTAGGTTTTATGCTATTCTGCTCCTTTTTCATGTATTATGGGATCTATGGGCCAAACTTTCCAAAACATCCTCCACATTGGAAAATCAAAAAGTGCCTTCCCAGTGGTGATGCATTCTCCGACTAGAAGACACCCCAAGCTCAATAATTTGCCACACGCCACTGGCATTAAAACAGAGAAATCACCATCTGCGACTAATATATCAGATGAAAGAATGCTGAGGATGAGGTGGCTATTGCTTCTTCAGACTCAGGGTCTGAAAGCGAATTTGTAGGAATGCCTGTCACTCTACCCCCACCACAGCCTGGCAGAGAGTGGTCAAGATGATGTTCCTCCGCAATACATGCAGTGGAGAGTGTGGCTCAGTGATAACACTAAGACTTCAGACTCTAGGTCATTCTGCAAGGATGATTTCAGGGGTTCAATTGATGTTGGGTTATTGATCCTACCCTAATCAACATTTGTACTCCACCCTAGGGTGTGATCTGGTGATCATATATTGGATTGTTACCTACTTGGTATTCCTCTCCCACCGTAGGTGGAGGCCTGATTCTTGTCAATAAAAGCAGGGGTCTGAGGAAGGCAGAGGCTCATTCTTCAGTCTTCTTCCACCCAGATTTGATCCCCAATTCTACATATGGTTCCCAGGATCCACTGATCCCTTGATACAAAACAAGAAGGAAGCCTGAGCACCACTAGGTCTGGCACTGAAACTAAAATAATTAATTAAAAAACGTCTCCTATACTTTATCTTACGAAATACAGTTCATGTATTTAACAATGGCCCAGGTAGAATGAAAGCTGACATTTTTTAGCACTTACTATGTGCCAGGCGTTGTGTTAGCTACTGTGTATATATATGTATCAGTTGTGTTTCTCTGGGTATGTGCTTTCTAACTTGAGTTATGAGCATAGAGGCTATTCAAAGTTATCACTGAGAACTCTATTTTTTTTGTTTTTGAACCACAAATGGCAGTGTGCAGGGATTAGTTTTGACTCTGCACTCAGAAATTATTCCAGCATTGCTCAAGGACCATATGGGATGCTGGGAATTGAACCCAGGTTGGTGCATACAAGGCAAATGTTGTACCCACTGTACTATCTCTCCAGATCGTAGAACTCTGCTAGTTTGGTGTCAATGACCAAAATGACACATGAGAGTCTATCACTCTTGTCTCCCTATTTTTTTATTGTAATAATTTTTATTTTGACCCTAGTGTATTACAAATCTTTCACAGTAATATTTTAGGTACATAGTGACGTTGAATCAGGGGCATTCCCACCACCAGTGTTGTCCTCCCTCCACTCCTGTTCCCAGCATGCATCCCATATCTCTCTCCAATGACCCCTAATCTGCTAGTATAAGTGGTCCCCTCTGTGTCTAGCTTGTTGTAGATTGGGTTTCGATTCTGTTGTCATTGACTTTGGATTTGGTGTTTAAGTCTAGTCACTTTTTATTTCTACTCAATGTTCATACGACTGTTTGGTCTTGGTACCCTCCATTATTTCACCCTCAATTTGTAAGGCAGAACAAGATGGTTCAAATTATGTGGTTTTGTTTGGAGGGGAAGAAAAAAGAAAGAGAAAAAAGGGGACTTAAGAATCAAATACGAAACAGGAGTAGTCCTTCTAGTCCCTATCTTTTATGAGTGAGTGTTCAGAGAGCTTCTTGTTTGTAGCAGGCAGAATATTGTGTCTGCCTATGAAGCCCGCTCTCCACCCAGCGGACCATTCAGAGAGGCTTAGATAAGCAGCATATGTAAGAGTTTCTCGTGGTTCATGACCTATTTGCAAAATCTCGATGCCCAACTTTTAGTGCATTTCTGAGCAGCCTCAAGTTTCCTTGGAAATGTCATGGCAAGCACTCCTTTCCCATGCATGTTGACGAAGAGAAATGTCTTCTCAGTTTTCTTCTTCCCTATGTGATTGTGGACCAATTACTTGTGTTTGTTATGAGGCTAATTTGCGTCCTGAAAGTGGGTTAGTGCCTTCTGAGGTTTTCAGGAAGACTCTGATAACAATGACTCCCCACCTTTTTTCCACCAAAGTCATTATTAAAGGGCCCGCGCTGCAGTCAATATAAAAACGAAAATCCCATCCGTTTAATGATAATTAAAAACCCCGAGAGTGGAAAACTGAGGGAGCAGGGAAGAGGCCCCCTGAACCAGGGACACAGGGAACAACGCCGGCGACACCGGGCCTAGTCTTGGGGCTCCCTGTTATTGCTATTGCTACAGTTGGGGGAGGGCAGCCTTTGTCGAGCAGGATCCCCAGATAATCCGTGCTGGGGGACCCTCACTTCTTCGGGGTGTGCTCAGCTTCTGCATGCTCTGGATCTTGGCCAGGAGGCCAGAGGTGAAGGCCTCAGTGGGATTGTCACAGTCAACCGGCAGCTCCGGGACCCTGGCGTTTGGGGGTCCCTCTCTCTCCATGTCCAGGAGTTCGACCCTCCACGTCTGTCCCCAGCTCCGGAATCTCCAGGAGCCACTGCTCCAAGTTGAGGCGCTTCCATGGCTCCTTGTGGACGGTGACCTTCCCTCTAGAAGTAGAACCAGGGCTGGAGCCGAGCGGCCCCCAGCCAAGTGCACAACTCGGGCCCCTCCCTGCGCCTCCTCTTCCAGGCCGCCTACCGGCTTGACTGCCCCGCCCGCCGGCTCCAGGGTGAACTCGCGGGGTGGGCTCCACGCCGCTGTGCAGCTCGGCGGGCGGCCGCAGCATCCGGATCCCCCATGCCTGACCTGGCCACCCCGCCCCCTCCGCACCGATCCACGTGGCCTTTGTCCCCCGCGTCGCCATGGGAGCCCTACTCTTTTATTTACATTTTTGTTTCTCTCAACTCAGGTTAAATTCTCTGCGATTCATCTGGCCCCTGAGCATTTCCCAGTGTGGCCAAAATTTAAAAAATCAGGATCAGAGATAATAGAATGATCAGGCACTTGCCTAGGACGTGGCTGAACCAGCGCCGCATATGGCCCTCTTGAATGATTTCTGAGCTACCAGGAGTCTGCCCTGAGACCAGCGGTGACCCAAATACCCCCCAAAAAGGTTTGTTTTAAATTTCAAATGTTTGCTTTCTCAGTTCTTTCAGGTCCTTCCAGCCAGTTTCCCCATATCATTTTCTTTGCCAAACGATGCAAACTTCATACTGTTAAGTCAGAATTCACACGTAAGTTGCCTTTGTTTTCGATTCTTTTGTATTCACAGATCAAAACTGAGTGGCTGATGACACACTGGAAAGATAGTAGAGTGGGGAAGGCATTTGCATTGCATGTAGCTGGCCTGGATTCAATCCCTCTTTCCACACAGTAGCTAAACACAACACAGACCACACCCCACTTTCCCCCAAACAGAAACTTTGCCCTAGTTTCCTTTTCCCTTCACCCACCCCTTTTGAAGTGTAAAGACCCACCCAGGTCCCACTTTGGCTTGATTTGCATTAGATAGGTACTTTTGTCTGTTAACTACAGCTGCCTCCCTCCAGGTGGGTTGTTAGCTCAATAAAATTCATAAGGGGAGGGACCGTTGGGGTTGGAAGGCCCCTGACCTCAGGTTTTTCTCCCTTATATCTTTCTTGTTTTCTTTTTATTAATATCTTTATTTAAACACCTTGATTACAAATATGATTGTACTTGGATCTCAGTCATGTAAAGAACACCCCCCCCTTCACCGGTGCAATATTTTTAATCCTTGCAGTGCCCTTGCTTTTGTCCCTTCACTTAGGCTTGGGTTACAGCAAGGGGAGCCTCTATACACATATGGTCCACTGAGTTCTGAGTCAGAAAAAAAAATCCCTGTGCATGGCTGAGTATGCTCCCACACAAAGGACTGATGATTGGCAGAGGGGTCAGAGAGAGAGAGAGAAACAGAGAGAGACAGAGAGAGATAGAGACAGAGAGACAGCTTAATAGGATGTTCATGTAAAAGGCAAGCTAGGAACTCCGTGGTCCCAAAACTCCTTCAGGTATAACCCAAAAGCAATAGTAATTATGTTGGCTTGAAAATACACTCTTTGATGATCACAAAAAATTTCAGTTTTATTATTGCTCGATTTCTACATAGTGAAACAGCAAATCAGTATAAACTATGAGCCTAGAGCCATAATGATTTCAGGCACAAAACCTTGCCAGACCCACCTGCCTTTTTAGTGTGCTGATTTTGCTGTAGCAAATGGATAGCACGCTATAATACCTAATAGCTCTGTTCCTGCTGCTACTCCTGAGCCTATTTCTCCCTCTATTTTTCTTCCAAATTTCCATTGTCCTGCTCCTTGGTTTTCTTCCCCTTGTGGCCTATCCTTCTCCTGGCAGCTTGATGCTCCTTGGTTTTTCCTCCTCATCTCCTTCAGGTATTCCCCAAAGTACCACTGTTCAGAAGTCTCTGCCTCTGTCATTACAATCCATCTTTACTCCTAAGCATCTCAACTGCTTATTTTTCTACACCAGGAACACACAGGCAGGAAGGGCCCTTGGTCTTCCACACCCTCACCCCACAGAATAGCATCTGCCCTCCATCCTTTCCTATCAGAGAAAAGTTCCCATTCCAAATCCAAAGCAAGAAATCTGCTTTGTTTCATTTTTTAACTTTATAAATATTTATTTAAATTAAACTAGTACACACGTAAAGATAAAAAAGTACTTCCCAAACTCACTCTATCAAACTCCATACTGCCACATCTCCATTTCAGCTTTCTAGTCCCCAATCTTGATCCTAAACCCCCCTAGTGCCTGGACCCTTCACCCTACAATTCTAGTAACTAAAGAGGTGGCTTCCTTCGCAATGTTGATCCTCCTGTTCTGATTACATGTGGACTTAATGTCTCCATGAATCCCAACCAGAGTCAAGTCCAATGGATGTGTGATCATACCTATATTTTTGGTTGTCATCACTGAGATTGGGGTGGGAATGGGGGTGGTCTACTAGCATCTAGTAAACAGAGCCCAGAAACTACAGGTTAGTGCCTGATATCTGAGAAATTAAATACCAAGTGTCCATAATGCTAAGCCTGGGAGCTGGAGTAATAGCTCAATGACTGAGTGCATGTTTTGCATGAGAGTTCAGGATTCTTTGTTCAGCACAATAGGGTCCTCCAGAACTCCAGCAGAAACTTCCATGCATAGAGCCAGAGAAGCCTCGAAAGACCACTGAGTGAGACCAAAATACTCCTTAACAAGAAACAAAGAGAAGTGCTGAAATTGGAAAATTTCACAATAATTCTCTAAAGAATCTTTGTGAAAGTACAGAGAAACCCGTGCCCTCCCACAAACTTTGGAAGAGGGACCACATGTGCTTCAACAAGAAACAGTCCAGTGTCAAGACGAGTTGCTGCAGAGATGTCACAGACCATGACAACTTCATTCTCTAGGTCTCCAAGCTCTGGGCGGGGCTCCACCGGTTGTGTGCCACTTTGTTCTAGTGTTTGACTCATCACCATCTTTCCTCCCACTTACAGGCTAAACCTCCTTAAACACTACCTATTCATCAAGTGTTTGTTTAACCTCAGTACACACACCTCTTTATCAAGAGGTCTGACATGGGGGTCCCAGCGGGGAAAATACACAAACCTACCTTCTTCTACTCCCCCTACCTACCTCTGGAAATTGATTTCCCAATGAATATATTCTAGTCCACATTTCTGATATGTTGGTGGTAGAAGAATCCCTCTCAATGATGCTACCCTCAGCTCAGTGGTCTAAACCAGCAAACACTTCAAGCACTGAGGGGTTAGGAACACAGTGCCTGGGGTGGCCTCACCCAACACGTGGACTTTTATATTTTTATTTTTATTCTACATGATGACCTTCCTCCACCTGGGATTTGGGAGTAGGTTTGAATAAAGAAAGGAGTCTAGCTTGGGGCTAGGCAGTGAGAGCACATGGCAGATAGGTAGCACATAGCAGAGAGAGGCCATGAAATAAAAGCAGGCTAACTCCAATGAATTTTTTGACTGGCTTGGTATTATTTCTCCACCACTACACTGCTTCGTCAGACCTGCCTGCCCAAGGGGTTAGAAATATGGTGCTTGGGGCTGTCTCACCCAAATTATGGATTTTTATATTTTTATTTTACACTTATCTTGGCCTCTTTAAGGCTCTCAATTGGCCCCAGGTCTGGTGTCCCAACACCATCCTGATGTGGAATATGACTAAATGCATAGTCCTGCTCCCATGATCTAATGTCTAGGTTAACAAGCAGGTTGACTTGTTATATGAATGGCTGTGAAGGTCCACCAGACACAAGAACTGAGGGGAAAAACAAATGCGACAGTGGGGCTGGAGAGATTGTACAGTGGGTAAGGCACTTCCTTGAATGCAGCCAATTAGTGTTCAATCTTTTGCACCAACCTAAACCCTCCAGGAATGATCCCTGTACATAGTTCCAGGAGGAAGCCCTAAGCAGTGCTGGGTGTTGCCCAAACAAACAAACAAACAAAAAAAACTGAAAAAAACTCTGAGCTACTGAATACTGATACTCTGGAACACAACAAAAAGAAGTCAGTAAAACAAATCTCTGCCCCAATTCCCTATTTTCTCATTGATCCCTCCTCCAGCTCCCTCTTTGCCTTTTCCTTCTGAAAATCAATTCCCTTTGGCATATATATCTATGCTGTGTTGTAGTTCTCAATTCACTGAGAGATTTGTAGCCAGATTTTCCCTCTCACAGAGGTAGCAATTTTCTCTCTAAAAATTACACAGCTTTATACAAGGGGCAGTCCCAATCCTTGAGCCTGTGAAATATTTATATTCTTCACTGTTGATAGTGATTGTAATATTTTCCTTCTCTCTCAAACTCTAGGCAATGGTCCTCAAACTACGGCCCGCGGGCCACATATTGTATTTGTATCTGTTTTGTTTCTTCATTGCAAAATAAAATCTATGCAGTGTGCATAAGAATTCGTTCATAAGTTTTGTTTTTACTCTAGTCAGACCCTCCAATGGTCTGAGGGACAGTGAACTGGCCCCCTGTTGAAAAAGTTTGAGGACCCCTGCTAGACCATAGGGGATGTCACAGGACTGCCAAAGGAAAGATGTGTGGGAGGCAACTGCTGCTGTATGCACTATTGGTGGACATACTGTGGAGCCTGCTGAGAAGGAGGTTAAAGGGCATAAATATGAGTATTAAATCAGAAAAGCTGGACAGTAAGGGGTGATAGGGAGGCTCTGGACTCAGGCATTTTAAGTCCAAAGAAAGAACAGTTGCCTAAGTCCTCTGAACTGCATGCTACCTTCTGCCTTCCAGAACTGTAATATCCACAGCTCTAAAGGGCAGCACCAGTTCTCTACTCACTTCAGATCTTCCTTTTCTGAATGGTCCTCCTGTCATATTTCTGCAGTGTTCCAGTGACCAGCTCAAACTTAGCACACTCTGTTGCCCCAACCCCATAAACAGTGGCCAGGTCTAGCCCTCCTGTGGTCCTCTTTCCAGAAAACCTTATTTCATGGATAACAATGGGCATAGAAAAGAGATATACTCTCCCTGAGGCTGAGGATGGGATGAGGCTAGGCCAAGGCTTGAAAGGGGGCCAGGACCAACGGCAGGACTGAGATCAGGAATGAGATTAGAGATGACGTCAGGGCCTAGAGCAAGATCTGGGATGAGGCTGGGGTCATGACTGAGACCAGGACCAGTGCCAATACTGGGACCAGGGCTTAAATGGAGGTGGTAATGGGTGCCAGATTCAAGGGGGTGGGGCAGAGGCAGGGGTGGGAGCCAAGGTCTGGATATAAGACAGAGTCCAGACCAGGACCAATATTGGGGCTTGAGCCTAGATAGTGGCCTTGGGCTGCCCTGGTCCCCGAGGCCACAGAGCCAAGAGAGAAACTGGGCCTAGGGCCTTAAGCAGGGGCCCTGTCTAAATAACCTTATTGTGTTGAGTAATTTCCCCCTCTATAAGTTCCACTACTTCTGCACCTCTTTCAGCTTGACCTGGGCCTGTCAAAACTGAAAGGCTGCTTCTTTATGTTCATCTTTTATGTTCATCTCTTGCTGTGTGGTGAGCTCATGCAGATCTGAGGGGGAGAGCTGAGCAGCCAATTTATGTATTTTACACAATTTGTAACCATATCACTGTTCTGGAATAACTCACTCTCCTTTTGAGCATACCCAACGTCAATTGGCTCCAGGTTCAGGCCTCTTTGACCTCATTGGCCATCATATAGTCTTCTAGGATGACTCAGATCTTATTCTTACCTGCTCCCATAATGAGGAATTTCAATATTTCTAGAGGAGGCTTGTCAGAAGAACCGCTAAAATGTTATCTCCTTAGTGTAGGTTGCTGATTAGAAAACTCCCGAGGAATATATCACCATTAGGTCTACTGGGAACTCCCCCCCCCCCCCCAGTGTGGATGGCTGGACAAAATTCCTGAGAAATATCTTATAATGAGATTCATGTTATGACACTGACATTCTGCTTCCTTTATGGAGAAGGTAAACACAACTAGTTTATTCATTTCTGCAGAGCCAACCCAGCCTTTACCTCCTCCATCATGGCCTTGAAACCTAAGGATCTTGGTGTTGGGTT
This sequence comes from Suncus etruscus, assembly GCF_024139225.1. NCBI lineage: Eukaryota > Metazoa > Chordata > Mammalia > Eulipotyphla > Soricidae > Suncus > Suncus etruscus. Next base: position 130,615,147 of record NC_064868.1, on the reverse strand, counting down.
CAGTTTAACAATGAGAAAATATCCCAGTATATGAGAGGTCCCCAGTTCTACCTAAAAAGGTAGTCTCCTCATCTGTTCTCACTTGCTATGCCCGTCTCATTGACCTGGCCCTGAGAGAAAACCCACTGAGGGACACAGGGATAAAGTATCTTTCTGAAGGCCTCAGATACTCCAACTTCAAAATAGAGAAATTAGAATAAGTTTCATTTAAGAATATGAAGTTTAATAATACCTGCTCTATGCCAATATCTATACATGGGGCTTGTGAGAAGGCAGTTCACCTTACTTTTGTTTTTTGTTTGTCTGTTTTTGAATCACACATACCAGTGCTCAGGGATTGTTCCTGGCTCTGCACTCCAAGATAGATCCTGATGATCTTGGGGGCCATATGGGGTGCCATTGATAGAACCCAGGCCAGCCAGGTGAAAAGACAATTGTTTTGCCCACTGTACTATCTGTCTGGTTCTAAAGTTATTTTACTTTATAATCTCCAAACAATAAGTGCATGATATGGGTTATTGTAGGCTTATTGTATGGAAACTGAGCATTCTGTGCAAAAATGTGACATGTTAGAGGTCATATCACTAAAGAGTGCTATATATTTTTTCAATGTAACTCTAAAATATGTCTCTAAATATCATTCTTTTTCCAGGACATGAAATTCCTGTATGATTATAAGTATGAAGCTGATTAGATATGAAATCTAGACACTGGAGAGATAGTACAATGGGGAAGGCCCTTGCCTGGCACGTGGCCAATCCGTTTCAATCCCCAGCACCACATATGGTAACTTGAGCTCTTCCAGGTGTTATCCTCGGGAACTACTGGGTGTTCCCTAAAAGGAAAATAAAGTGAAGTCCAGAGAACAGTGTTCTATGACATCTGGTCCACAGAGGTAGAAAGGTTAAAAGACCACCTTGGTTAAAATACCTTGGTTAAAACTGCTTTCTGTAAATCTATACGCATGATGGCTGGTGGTCGGTCCACAGGTGGGAAAAGATTGAAGAAAGCTCCTATAAACAATACCTACAATGTCACCAATACTGGGATTGCAAGCAACAAAGATGCCCTAAGAACACATACATAGGCAACCTTGGGGAAGTGGCACAACATGGTAGCATCATTTTGCGATGCTAGATGAGGTCAGAGAAAAAGAAGACGTCGCTGAGGGATAAAGATCTCAAGAGGAGGTTCTGTGCAGGAGGTGGATCAGGAGCTGAAACTAGACTGCTGCCAGGAGCTTAGCTTACTTGGGGAGGGTGGGAGAATATTCTTTGGAAATGAAATGACAGCAGCAGATGATTTTTCTTCTTTTTTTTTCCTCTGAGTAGCGTGAACACATGTCTCGTCACAGATGCTAGCTATCTAGATGTTTCTTCTTTTCTGCAAGTGAATCAGACTTTTACAAAGCTGTTTCTGTTCTCCAATTCCCTGGGGATCACAGGAATATAGCATTTCTGTGAAACTCTGAATCAACCAGAAAGTAAACTTGAGAATCTTGTATAACTGTCAGCTTGCCCTGCCCTTCTCGTGAGATTTGGCATAGGTGGCTCAGTGGCTCTCCTACGTCTCGGATAACTGTCATGTTGGTCTTACTCACCCTTCCAGGATCTCTAAGTGTTCCCTTTCTGCAGCATGTTGTGAGTCCCTCACCCTAGTCCTCTGCACCAATCAGAATCTCACAAGAATATTTCTCATTAATGATAAAATTGGAGGCCGGAGAGATATCATGGAGGTAAGGCATTTGCCTTTAATGCAGAAGGTCATTGGTTCAAATCCCGGCATCCCATATGGTCTCCTGAGCCTGCCAGGAGCAATTTCTGAACGTAGAGCCAGGAGCGCTGCTGGGTGTAACCCGAAAACCAAATAAAATAAAATAAATAAAATAAAATAAAATAAAATAAAATGGAAGATTGAGTGGAGGATTAAAATAACCTGATTATTTTTTTTAGATTAAGGATGATTTTCATTTTTAATAAAACATTCATTCAAACACTGTGTTTACAAACATTATTGTAGTTGGGTTTCAGTCATAAGAAGAACACCCCCCTTCATCAGTGCAATATTCCCAACACCCTTTTTTTCTTTTCTTTTCTTTTAATTTTTGTTTCTGATATTTTAAATAGGGGTTACCACCTTTTTTCATAGAACCTTGAACATGGATTACTTTGTTTTACCACATATTCTCACAGTTTTCTATGAAATTATGAAAAAATGAAAAAAGAAAGGCTCGGGGCTCGGGACCAAGTGGAGAAAAATAAGGACAGAATTAAATATTCAAGACAAAGTCAACGACAATAAAATCAAGGGGCCTAAACTAACAATCTAAATTTAAAGGGGCTTGCTATACTGGCAGACCAGGGGGCAAAGGGTGGTGCACCCTTGGATTCATTGGTGGAGGGGGTTGACACTGGTGCTGGGAAGGGCTCTGAATCACTATATATCTGAAATTCAACTATGAAGGATTCTGTAGATCACAATGAGTTCAATAAAATAAAATTTAAAAAAAATAAATGGAAAAGAACATGCAAACATTGTACCTAGTTCAACTCTTGGCACATAGGAGGGCCCCTTTAAATGTTACCTTTCTTTTTCCTAGTAATGGCTAAAGAATTTAATATTTGTAGTACAAGAATCTTCAACACTCAAGGGGATGAAGCTCTAATGGTGGAATTACTGAAAATGGGTGACTTTTTCTTGTCACTGTTCTTCTTCAAGCTCAGCAGGTTGGCATGGCACAAAAAGTAATTCTTTTTGGGGGGGGAGGGTTGGTCACACCTGGTGATGCTCAGGGGTTACTCCTGGCTATGTGTTCAGAAATTGCTCCTGGCTTGAGGGACCATATGGGACGCCGGGAGATGGAACCACGGTTTGTCCTAAGCTAGTGAGAGCAAGGTAGATGCCTTACGGCTTGCGCTACCACTCCAGCCCCCAAAAAGTAATTCTTAATTAGGATTCAGTAATGCTCTGTTGGCAGCTAACCAGTGACCAATGGCTATTCCGATCTGACATTCAAAACTGGAACACAATATAGAAAATAAAGGCTGAGTGTAAAATTCCACATTCTGAAATCAGTTTTAGGATTGAATAGTAAATGAAAACAGCATAGAGGCCTGATTACAAATCTGGCTGAAACAGAAGCTGGTTCTCTAATAACAAAAGGAAGTTCATTTTGGAGGGTCAGGAGCACAGTGCTTGCTGTCCAATAAGCCTGAGGGGTTAGGATCCACCTAGAATGATCCCAACAGTCATTCAAAAGATGTTTATTTCATTGCTTTGAGAACCACACCCAGATATCAAAGGGCTTACTCCTGACTCTGTGCTCAGCGATCTATTCAGGAGACCATATGTGGTTTTCCGGGGATCACACTGGGGTATTCCACACAAATGCCTTACCCACTGTACTACTCTCCAGTTCTTGGTAGCTCATTATAGTATATTGCTACACAAAATGTCCTGAATGACAGTAAGGAGAAATGATTTTGTTGGTGATGCCATAGCATTATGTATTTACATATTGTAAATTGTCTTAATGTTTTCTGTTCACTGTCCTTTAACCAATGTGCTAACATTCTGGTTTCACCCCAACTTCAAACTCCAATCAACAAGTTAATTGCAATGTGAAATACTCAAGGAAAATACTAAAGAAAAGACACGTATAAACAGAGAATAGACAGTTTGCTGTTCTCACATTTTTTTAATGTTAGCATTTCTAGGATAAGCAAATCTGAAATCAATAGAAATGTATAACTTGTAAGGAAGGTGAGAAGATATAATATGTTGGTAGGCAGAAAGAAATTAAGTCTAGGGGGAAAAGTGTGGAATCTTCTCTAAAAATTTTAAAGATTCGGGGCCGGAGCAATAGCACAGTGGTAAGGCGTTTGCCTTGCACATGGGTGACCCAGGACAGACCTGGGTTTGATTCCTGGTGTCACTTAAGGTATCCTGTACCAGGAGTGAATTCTGAGTGCACGGTCAGGAGTAACCCCCCAGCATCACCGGCTGTGGCCCCAAAACAAAACAAAGCCAAAAAAATTTTAAGGTTAGTTTATGAGACCAGCTTGAATGCAGGGCCTGAAACTTATTCTTAAGTTTATTGTAAGTTTTTTATATGGGACAGTCCGATCTTCATTGTCTTGTCCCTTATAAACATCAAGTTCAGTGTTTCGGATATAGAAATGATATGGAAGACCAGTTAGTAGTTTAGAACATCCAGGGACAAGACGAGGAGACAGCTAATGGTAGATAGGGTTATCGCTGGAGGGAAGAGTGAGACTGCAGAAACATGGAGGTACTTTGGCTTCTTTGGGGACATTTTAGGGCGACGCAAATCTGGGGAGAGATCGCAGACACCGAAGTCTGAACTAGTGGACCACTCCAGACAGGCATGGGACTAGGTGTGGAAGGGCGGGAGGAAGGTGGCCCAAGTCTCTCCTGAGACCCACGAAGAGCTACTGCTGGAGGAGGAGGCCAGAGCTTCTTGGCTGAAGGGCCAGAGCAGAGGGAGGATGCGGGCTCATGCGGATCCAGGAGCAAGTGTAATGTGCAGTCTCGCCACTGAGAGGCAGAAACGCTGCTGCAGGCCTCTTCCCCTCGACTTGGCATAATTTCCACAGCGGGGAAAGAAACAACCGGAAGTTGGAAGTTTTACATGGAAGCACCCCTGGGTCACCTGATAGGTTCCAAAGTGAGCCCAACACAGCTCACCAACCACCCCGGGGGCCCCATCATTGACACTTGCCAGAACTCCTGCTTCCAATTCCTGGCACCCTTTCCTTAGTATGCTAATGTGATACAAAGAAGAAATTACTTCTCTCCCTTTCCGGCCTTTCCCTCCTCCTCCTCCCCTCCCTACCCCTCTCCTTCCTCCCCTCCTCTACCACCTGCTTCCCTCCCCTCTCCTCCACATCCTCCTCCCCTCTGGTTACCTCTCATCTCCTCTCCCCTCCTCTCCCCTCCTCTCCTCTCCTCTAGTCTCCTCTCTTCTCTATACTCCTCTGCTCTCCTCTTCTCTATTTCCCTCACTTCTCCCTTCTCTCTTCTCTTCAATCCTCTCCACTCCTCACCTCTCCTCTCCTCTTTTCTGCTGTAGTCTCCTCTCTTTCTCCTCTCATCTCTTCTAATCTCCTCTTTTATTTCTTCTCTCATCTCCTTTACTCCCCTCTTTTCTTCTTCTCTAGTCTTCTCTTTTCTCCTCTAAAACTGCTCTCATCTCTTTTCTTCTCTCCTCACCTCTCCTCTAGTCCCTCTCTTCTCTCTTCATATCTCCTCTCCCTCTCTTTTTCATTCCTCTCCTCTCTTCTCTCTCCTCCCTCTCTTCTGGTCTCCTCTTTTCTCTTTTATCTCCTCTCCTCTTTTTCTCCCTTCCTCTTTTCTCTCCTCTCCTCTCTACTCATCTCTTCTCTCCTCTAGTCTCTTCTCTTTTCTCTTTTCTCCCCTCCTCTCCCTTAACTTCTCCCCTCTAGTCTTTTCTCTTCTCATCTCTCCCTATTCTTCTCTCCTCTCCTCTACAATTCTCTCTTCTCACTTTCTCCTCTTCACTCTCCTCTGCTCTCTTCTCTCCTCTCTTCTTACATTTTCCTCTGCACTCCTCTCCTCTCCCTTCCTCTCCACTCCTCTCCGTTCTTCTCCTCTTCTCTCCTTTTATCGCTTTCTCCTCTCCTCTCCTCCTCTATCTCCTCACTTCTCTCTTCTCGCCTCTTCTCTTTTCTTTCTCACTTTTTCCTCTTTACTCCTCTCTTCTCCTCTCCTCTTGTCTGCTCTCTTCTCTCTCCTCTCTTCTCAGTTTCTCCACTCCACTCCTGGCCTCTCATATCCTCTCCTGTCCTCTCTTCTACTCTCCTCTCTTCTCTCATTCTCTTCTCCTTTACTTTCCTCCAGTCTACTCTCTTCTCTCTCCTCTCCTTTGTCTCCTCTCTTCTAGTCTGTTCTGTTCTCCCTATTCTTCTCTCTTCTCTCCTCTCCTCTAGTCTTTTTTCTCTCCTCTATTTTTCTCTTCTCTTATCTCCTCTCCTCTAGTCTCCTCGTTCTCACTTTCTCCTCTCCTCTCCACTCCTCTACTCTCTTCTCTTCTCTAGTCTCCTCTCTTCTCTCTCATCTCTCCTCACTTTCTCCTCTCCTCTCCTCTCCCCTAAATGGAGAAACTCAAAAAAAAAAAAAAAAAAGACAGCTCAAGCTCTTGGCTATCTGCTCCTGAAGTCTGTTTTAACTTCTACTCTTTGCCAAATCTTGACTGGACTCTGTTATTTCTTCTTTTTTTCCCTTGGGATGCTCTTTCTTCTTAGAACTATCCAATTATTAAGATGTAAGTGACCTTCAATAATAAGTCCTTTACTGTCATATATTAGATTGTAGTGCCTACAGTGTTTTCACAAGAAACATTCAAAGTGTAAGGCGAGACTCGGAGAAATTGGGAGTAGCTACAGGTCATAAAACTCATTAGTGTGAGAGCTGAGATTGGAATGCAGTCTGCTGTTCCAATAGCTAGAGCAGGCAGGGAGACAGTTTTTAAAAGATCAAATGAGTTCACTTAGAAGAAACAAGATAGTTAAAGTGATTCAAGGACAAGATGATGGGGCCAGAGAGATAGCATGGAGGTAGGGCTTTTGCCTTGCATGCAGAAGGACAGTGGTTCGAATCCCAGCAACCCATATGGTCTCCCAAGCCTACCAGGAGCGGTTTCTGAGCATAGAGCCCAGAGGAACCCCTGAGCGCGACCGGGTGTGACCCCCCCCCAAAAAAAAACCAAGAAAAAAAGGACAAGATGATATTCAAACACTTTAAGCTCCTAGTGCTGATTTGAAACAAAACTATCATTCATCAAAGAGGGAAATTGGCTATTTCAATAAGGGGAGGCTTCATGGAGGGGTGTCTGCAGACAAACTTTGAGAATGAACAGGATTGTAATCAGGAGATCACAACCGTGCTATCACCAAAAGTTGCTAGATAGATGTGTGTTAGAGTTTTTGGAAGCTACCAAAGTATCTGTATCCTGAGCTTCTGCGTGTGCTCTCTAAGTCCCAGGAAGAGGACTTTTCCAAAGCTTTTCCTAACTCCCAGGCTACATGTACTTCTGTATTTGACGCACTTCTCTTCCTGGATGGCATCTTGATTAACCTAGAACAGATCCTGTAAGCCCAATATTTTGTTTCTGCTTACTTTTCACAAAACATTAAATGAAATTAAATAAAACGAGCAAAGGAATGAAATGAGGCGATGAAAAATCAGATTCTGAGAAAGGTGTGAAGGGGGTGTGGGACTCACAGAAAGTGTGGTATGACCTGACGAAAATGTTTGCTTGTCTGGAAACAACTTGACTATCTGTAAGACCTTGAGGAAATCATTAGCTTCTTGGAACCTCTGTTTTTCTCATCTCTAAAAGGAGGATAAAAATGACATTAACCAGGCCAAAGTGTTGCTCCTGGCATGAAGGTTATTTGTAAGGGTGTGTTGTTACAATATACATCGGCTGTGTATCTTCGCACACCCACATTTTCTTGCTGTGTGGTCAGTGCCCATTGTGCATTTGCACTAAATGTGTGTGGTGGAGGCAGTGAATCCAGTGGGTGGGAGGATGCACATTGTTGGAAGTTATTCAAAGTGAGCTAGCCAGCTGCTGTGCTTCTTCCTCTGTCATAGTCCATCTTACTTCTGCTGCCCTGGGATTTGATGATTCTTATTAATGACACTAAGCCTTCCCTCAGAATGATCCAAATGGTTTGTTTACAATCTTCTCAAGGTTTACATTCCCACTTGTTGTGTAATATTTATTGAATATTTATGTACCAGGTTTTTGCTGAGTAGGTTTTTCAGCAACGAATTTGTCTTTCCCATTGAAATTCTCTACAATGTTCTCTATCAGTCTGATAAATATTTGACAAAGTCCAGTCATATTAAGAATCAAGATGTAATAGCAAATTAAAAATTGTAAACACTTGTGTGTATACTGTTTGCAAAAGGATATGCACATGTATGGAACGGCATATGATAGAAATGTCTAATAGTGGTTTCCAGAGGCAAGGGGAATGTGGCAAGTGAGAATGGTGGGAGAAGAGAAAAGGAAAATTTCATTTTTATCTACAGTCCTCTACTCTCATTTTTAAAATGCATATTTTACTTTTATAATTAATAATGGTTATGGGAAAAATAGAATTCATTCATACCAGTTATTTTGTCTCTTATAACTTGATTTGGGAGAAATATAAAGAAGGCACTTATTTTTTGTTTTGGGGGCCATACCTGCAAGTGCTCAGGTCTTACTTCTAGTTATGTGCTCAGGGATTATTCCTGGTCATACTGAAAGGAATATATGGATGCCTTGGATTAAACCTTGGCCAGCTACATGCAAGGCAAGGGCCACTGTACCATTTCTCAGACCCAAGGCTGAGAAATATATAAGCATAATATAAACGCCCAAAAGAAAAGCATATCAGGGTTCAGAGAGAGAGTACCGTGAGGATAGGATTTTTGTCTTCCACATGGTCCACCCAGGTTTCATCCCTGGCATCTCATATAGTGCCCTGAGCACTGCCTCAAGTAATTCTTGATTGTAAAGCCAGGACTAACCCCTGAATATTGCCAGGTTTCCCCAGGGGGAAAAAGAAAAAATATAACAGATTTGATATTAAAATAAAAAACTATGAAAAGGCATCATCTATAATTATAAGATTAATATCCATACACTAAATAAAAAGTCGACTTAGAAAACAAAGCATACAGGACTTTTTGTTTTGTCTTGTGGTTATGTAGATTGAACCAAAGGCTTCGCACATGTGCTTCCACTGAGCCACATTCCTGGACCAAAAAATGAGGAGGACCTTAAATCTCTGCAAGAATGAAATGACAGTTAATGAATTTTCCCTATCACTTGACTTCAAAAGCAGACAAAATATATGGTTTTCTTTGTTTTTTTTTTAGGGGTGGCCCTATCAAGAAGTGCTCAGATACTACTCCCAGTAGTGTTCAGGGGACTATGGGATGCCAAGAATTTACTGGGCTCAGAAACATTCGGGGCAAGCTCTTTAACGCTTGTACTACTACTCTGCTCCTGAATAATACACATGAAATGACAGTTTCTAAGAGTTAGTTTAACAAAGATGAGATAAATAAACATAGCCATATAAATATATATATATATATATATATATATATATATATATATATATATTTTTTACCTCTACTTTTTACCTTGCTAACATTGAATCCAGATGTCATGCATGCAAGGTATGTTCTTTGCCATAAGCCATATCCTTGGTCCTCAATAACCATCATTAAATCAATGGCCTACAGAAAAGCTTTCTGCATTCCTATATTTATCACAGCACTATTTACAATAGCCAGAATCTGAAAACAACCCAAGTGCCTGAGAACAGATGCATGGCTAAAATAAATTGTGGTACATCTGCACAATGGAATACTACACAGATGTTAAGAAAAATAGTTATGAAACTTGTTTATAAGTGGATGAATATGGAGATTATTACGCTGAGTGAAATGAACCAGCGGGGAGTGAAATGAATCAGAGGGAAAGGGATAGATATAAGATAATCTCATTCATTCGTGGCCTATAAGAAAATTAAATTATAGTATGGTAATAATATCCAGAGATAAGAGAGACATGGACCAGGATGGCCAGTCCATTGTAGAAGCTTGCCATAAAGAGTGATGAATGCAATTAGGGTATTGAACAGTCCTCTGTGACAATGATAGTTGGAACTTATTAGTCTGGACAAGAAATAGGTGATGAAAGGGGATTAAGTGATATGCTTGGTACCCCTTCAATAGCAATAGAGTCAAAATAGAAGAGAGAGAGAAGTAAAATGACTGCCCCACAGTGGAAGGGAAGGGAAGGGAACTGGGAACGTTGGTGGTGGGAAATATACACTGGTTAAGGGTGATGTACATTCCATGACTGAAACTCAACCATGAATATTTTTTCTTTTGTTGCCACACCCAGCGGCACTCAGAAATTATTCCTGGCTCTGCACTCAGAAATTGCTCCTGGCAGGCTTAGGGGACTATAGGGATAGGGATAGAACCGAGTGGGTCACGGGTTGGCCACATGAAAGGAAAACACCCTACCTCAACCATGAATATTTTGCAACCATGATGCATAAGTAATTATAAAGGAAAAGAAGAAAAAGAAAAGAAAGTAAATTTTATCCCCCCCAAAGTGCTCTAACAGTAATTAAATGGCTGGACTTGGTAAAAAGGGGATAACAACCCCACCATATTCTTTTTTTTTAATTTTTATTGTGACCAAAGTGCATTACAAATATTTCACTGCATCATTTATGGTACATAGTGACAATGAATGAGGGGCATTCCCACCACCAGTGCTGTCCTCCCTCCGCCCCTGTTCCCAGTATGCATCCCATATCTCCCTCCTCTACCCTCCAGTATGCTAGTGCAACTGGTCTCCACTTTACAGCTTGTTGTAGCATCCATTCCACCGTCACTGGAGATAAAAACGATAAGAAAAAGGGGAGAAAAAATTTGGTGACAACTACCAAAAAAAGAAAGAAGAAAGAAAAAAAGAAAGAAAAATGGAAGAAAAAAGAGAAAAGTGGAAGAAAAAAGAAAAAATGAACCCGGAAAATAAAAATAAAAATAAATCTCTAATAACCACAAGCGTGAAAAAGAAGAAAAGTGGAAGAAAAAAGAGAAGGAAAATAAAATCAAAAACTAACAAATCAAAACAAAACAAGAAAAAGTATGGGTCTGGAGTGGTAGGGTTTGGCGTTCCCCCGACTTTTTTATTTTTGCATAGGCACAGTAAGCATTGTGGAAGAAAGGGAATTCCCGTGGCCTAAGAGATTTAGGGTTTCTCCATCCTTGAAGCATACCATCATGGGATCAACCCCTGGCTCCATATATACTCATTACCCCATTCCAAAGGCTTTTTTGTGATGCCAGGAAAGTTTCCTCTCAGTTGTGTGTGAGAAAATCAAGCCACTGTAGCTAGTGATCTTGGTATTTGCGCGGGTTATAGGTCAGGGTCTAGGATAGAGTCTCTAGAGGTTCCTATCCATCGTTGTTGAACCCCACCATATTCTACTTATAAAAAACCCCACTTAAATTTTTGCTATTAGGATACATTTTAATTTTTATTATATAGTTTTTAGACTTTTTGCAATAGTTGTTCAGGCATACAATATTCTAACACCACACCCAATACCAATGTGCCACTCCACCGCATTGTCAAACTCATTTCTGCAGAACAAATTCAGTGGCCTGTCTCCATTGGCTGCTTTCAATTCCTAAACTAAAGCAGACTCCTTTAGGTTGCGCATGTGAGAGATCATTTCATTTTGCCCCCCCCCCCTGAGAATCTTAACAAAATCCCCTCTCGTTCTATCTGCGTAGCAATACATTGCAATATCTCACTTTTGCTTCAAGTTGAGTAGTATTCCTGTGTGCAAACACATCCGTTTCCTTTCCCCTATTCTATTCTCCAACATTTGGATTATCTCTAGATCTTGAGTACTGTGAATATGTGCTACCGTGAAGATGGCAGTGTAAATATCTTGTTCAGTTAGGTTATGGATTTTGAGTTATTGGGATAAATGCCAAAAAGGTGGAATCACTGGGTTACAAGGAAGCTCAATTGCTATTGAGAACTTTACATACTGTGCAATATAGAAGCCAAATAAGACATTTCCACCGATAATGGGTGAAGGTTCCATTTTTCATAAGTAGCTTATTTTTACTTTTTGAAGTGTGCCCAACTCAGATGTTCTTTTTATCAAAAGTATTTCAAAATTTATTTCAAAATAGTTAAGAATATAAAAGACTATTTTTTCCTTTCAATCTCAGGTGTTGAGTGATATTGTTTTGATTTGAATTTCCCTGATAGTATGTGATAAAAGCACTTTTTCATTTACCCACGGGCCATCTCTATGTGTTCTTTGAGTTATTGTCTAGTATACTCCTCCCCCATTTTTTAATTCGGAAGAAACACAAATTAATTAAATAGAAGTGAAAATACACACTACGTTTTTTTTAAGTTGAAGTGGCTATAATTAGAGAAAGTAGGTTAAAAAACAAATGCATTATTAGTGAAAAGAGGGCTACTTCATAATAACAAATTAGTGAAGTACTCATGAATACATAAATATTAAGTACATATTTTGTCTTCTCAAAACATACTTGGTGTGAGGGACTTTGCAAGAACATCTGCAAAAGAATAGAAAATGGTGGAAAGTTTTATGAGGAGGAAATAAAATAGAGTAAATAAGTGTGTGCAGAGTTAGAGGCACATTTTCAGACAGGGCAGCTGGAGGTGGGATCTCTGAAAAAGTGAGGGTTGAGTAAATATTTGAAGGAAGGATAAGAGCCAGCCATTCAGCTAGCTGTATAAGAACATACGAGCAGAAATGATAATTTTGAAGGCCTTGAAATGGAAGTGTGGTTGACACACCTGATAAGTAGCTTTCGGGCAAGTATGTAGAGGGGTGAGTAAGGAATGAGTCAGCTAATGGAAGACAAAGTGAGAGGCACGATGCAGGGTAGACCATGCTGTCATCACTCCCCTGCGCGTCCAATGAACAGAAAGCCTAACTGAATAAATAGTATGAAGAAATGTATCCTTGTTGGCATGAGTGGTGGCAGTGCCAGGGAGCTATCACCAGTTCAAAATAGCTTTTCCCACAGATGTAGCTGTTTCATAGGCCTCCCTGCCTATGCCCTCAGTTTTGACTTTTTGGATTTCAAGTTCAGATCCCGCCTGAATCTAGGCTTTGTTTACTTTGGGTGGGTCATGAGTGGAGATTGGGCAAAGTTCTTTCCTGTTCGTTGGGGCAGGGAACTTGCTGCACACCTACGCCCAGTAGAAAAGGGCCTCAGGGCTGTTATGCCTCAGGTACCTGCTATTTAGGGCATGTCTCAAATTTACCACTTCTATATTATACCATCCCACAAATCAAGATACAACCTCCTTTCGACCCTTTTCTCAATCTTTAAAATGCGTTGAGACCTAAGGAAAGTGGAGCGCTATGTGAAATGAGGAATTTGGACTCAAGGATCAGGATCCAACACCACCATTTCACGCACATCTGTGTTGGCTTTTCCTATGTGAAAACCCTTTAGTATCCTTCTACCATGAGCAAAGGTAGGAGGCTAACTCTGGGGTGATCATTAAAAGACAGAAGACCTGCACCCCTACTGTAATCAAGAAGGATTTAATTAACTTCCAGAATAGTCCAAAGAAAGGGCATCTCCTTCCAGGGAGAAATTCAGACTGAGACGATCAGAAAGCCACTGGAAGAGACTTGTCCCCTGAAGGACCAGGGATCACTATGACACATGCTTCCTAGCCATGAAGGACTGGGTGATGGTTGGATAGGAAAACCCATTCTAAATTTTTTCTCCCCTTTTTCTTATCCTTTTTATCTTCAATGACGGTGGAATGGATGCTCAATCTACAACAAGCTGTAAAGTGGAGACCAGTTGCACAAGCATACTGGGGGGTAGAGGAGGGAGATATGGGATGCATACTGGGAACAGGGGCGGAGGGAGGACAGCACTAGTGGTGGGAATGCCCCTCATTCATTGTCACTATGTACCATAAATGATGCAGTGAAAGATTTGTAATGCACTTTGGTCACAATAAAAATTAAAAAAAATTAAAAACAAAAAGAAAAACCCATTCTAGGAACCAGAAAGGTGCTAACCTTGCATTTGGACAACCTAGAATTGATGGACACACTCATAGCCTCCCAAGCCCCACCAGGGGTGATCTCTGATCAGAGCCAGGAGTACTTCCTGAGCAAAACCAGTATGACTAAAACCCAACCCAACCCAACCCAGCCTGTCCCCCAGATTAGTTTGGGGCTAGATAATATGTGGCTCTTCCTGAACTCTGACATTTTCAGCCCTTGAGGCATAATTTAATCTTCTAAATGACTTTGAATTTATCAGTCTTAAATTCAGGATTAAGAAAGACTCCACCTTTCTCTCTTGCTGATCTCAGCAAGAGTTGCTGCTATAACATTATGGAATAGGAAGTTCTTCCCTCAGAAGTGGTATAGGATGCAGGAAAACTTGAAGCATTGGAGGAGGCGTTGGCAATTTAATGCGCTGATGCAATCCAGTGCTGCCACACCTGAATCTAAGAGAGGATCTTAGCTGGGACCTAAGGGCAAAAACATTGTATGAGCTCAGCCAGGGCCAGTTTATTCTTTTATGGGCTCTAGGTCATTCTCCGAACATTAAGAGCCAGAATCGTCCTTTCACTTTAAATCAGGAGTCACTAGCACAAGAGATGGACCAGATGGAAGCAGTAGAGTGTGGTGGCAGCTGCTGGTGTTCCAGAGTAACAAGTCCCATCTGGAGGCAGCAGCTATTCTTTAGCTCCCTCGATTCTTGCCATGCCGAAATCTGCTTCAGTGGTCCAGTACCCAGTTGTTTCCAAGAGAAAATCTGGACACACGATTTCAGAAATTTCTCACAGTTCAATGTTGATGAGGAATTTCAGTTGCAAGTCTCTGACACTGTCCTATTTATTATAGGCACTGATTTCAGTGCTTAGTAATAACGTACCGTTCTTGTAGCAGCAACAATCCCATGAAACATGTATCCTTTTATGTCCTTTTGATAAGGGAAAGGAAGCATCAGGAACTGAAGTCATTTGCCCATGGACCCTCAACTGCTAAGCCACAGTGCCTGGGTTTACAGCCAAGGTGCTGGACGGTCAAGTCCATGCACTTTGTAGCCCTGTTCTGTGGCTGCTCTCAAACTGTAAGGAATCAAATAACAAGAGCAAAGCAAAGAGAACAGTAAGTGCTGTGCAGAATAAGGGCTAAACAGGCCTTGTTTACTTCTACAACTTGATATAAATACCAACATAATTTAATACCCTTTACATCTGCCTCTTGTTTTATTATTTATCTGTTTGTAAGCTCTTTTGTCAAGATTCCCATCTTTTTTTTTTGGTAATTGGGCCACACCCGATGATGTTCAGGTGTTACTACTGGCTATGTGCTCAGAAATCGCTCCTAGCTCCGGGGACCATATGGAACGCCAGGGGATCGAACCGAAGTCCGTCCTAGGTTAGCGCATGCAAAGCAAACACCCTACTGCTTGTGCCACTGCTTCGGCCCAAGATTCCCATTTTAACACTTTCTTTTATTATTGTATCACATTACTTCTTTCCAGTCCTCCATAAAAACAACCTGGCCTTGTCATTCTTGTCATGCTGCCATCTTTTTCATGGTCTATTCTAGAGTTTTAGCTTCAAAAGTTCTGCTCAAATACTCCTAGAATCCATCACCTGTTCAATGGATTCATGAAATTTATTCATGATGAGTATTTGGGACTCACTGTTATCCCTTATAATGACCATATTCCCCTTTATGTATTTGTTTATTTTGTTGTTGTTAGATAATAAAAACTGTTATAATCAGATATTTCTTAGTATTAATCCCTGCTTCATGAACATTTGTTTTGTCTTCTTAGAAAGTTTGTGAGTTGCCAATCAAGGGCTGTGTTGGTTAAATTTCCAACTGTTGCTTTTTTAGAGCAAGGAAGAAATTCACATCACTAGACGGCATTCCCACCAGCAGTGGATAAGAGTTCCTTTCTCTCCACATCCCCGCCAACACTGCTTGTTCTCATTCTTTATGATGTGTGCCAATCTCTGGAGTGTGAGGTGGTACCTCATACGACCCAGCTATACCACTCCTAGGAATATACCCTAGAAACACAAAAATACAATACAAAAATCCCTTCCTTACGCCTATATTCATTGCAGCACTATTTACCATAGTAAGACTCTGGAAACAGCCAAGATGCCCTTCAACAGATGAATGGCTAAAGAAACTGTGGTACATATACACAATGGAATATTATGCAGATGTCAGGAGAGATGAAGTCATAAAATTTTCCTATACATGGATGTACATGGAATCTATTATGCTGAGTGATATATGTCAGGGGGAGAGAGATAGGCACAGACTGGTCTCACTCATCTATGGGTTTTAAGAAAAATGAAAGACATTCTTGCAATTATAACTTTCAGACACAAAATAGAAAAGAGCTGGAAGTTACAGCTCACCTCAGGAAGCTCACCACAAACAGGGATGAGTTTAGTTAGAGAAATAACTACGTTTTGAACTATCCTAATAATGAGAATGTACGAGGGAAATAGAAAGCCTGTCTAGAGTACAGGTGGGGGTTGGGTGGGGAGGAGGGAGATTTGGGACATTGGTGGTGGGAATGTTGCACTGGTGATGGATGGTGTTCTTTACATGACTGCAACCCAAACACAATCATGTATGTAATAAAGTTGTTTAAATAAAAAAAAGAAGTTCACATCACATAATGGGCAGGAACTTTGCAAATGTCACTGTTATATGCAACAGCTACGTTGCCACTTACAAACTGTCATCTGTGCACACCCATTTGCCTCTCTGAACTTCACTTTCCTCATACAATGAGGGGGGTATTATTGTGAGATATAATTTATAAAAAATTTAAACAGTACATAACATCATCTAATAATTTTTCAGTAATTGATGACAACTATTATATTATTAAGGGTATGATAAATTAGCTCATATGACTTTCCTTTATGACAACAGGATCTAAGACCTATTGTTTTTAGTATCAATTTCCCTCAGACATGACATTGTTAGAAATCTATTAAATTCTATTTTATTAAAAGTAGACCCTAAAATTTTATAATGCTAATTGGATTTTTTTCTATTTCAGACCACTCCTATACTTTCCCAGTTGGATGAAATAGGATATGTGATGTCTTATGATGTAATAAGTATGCTTGTGTGTATGTTTGTGAATATACACATATTAGTATACATGTGAACATTGTACCTTAGTATATATGCATCTTTACTCCAAGGCAGAGCCTATTTGTACAATGCATCAACACAACTTGCCTATGAGTAGTCTTTCCCCTAACACTGTAATGTACACAGAAGAATGAGTCACATTATCAGTTAACAGAGAGTTCCTGGTACTAACTCTTTCCAGCTTCTCTACTATCACTAGGTAAGCAATCTCAGGCTACTGGAGACAGCTGACTAACTTACTGTTAAAACACAACTTTCTAAACAACATTCTACATTATTCTTCTCTCCAGAAAAAATAATTAAGATATTTTTTAATTCAAAAGGACAGGAAACACCATGGCCTTACCAAAACATACTCCTTAAAAATATCTTTGCTTCACAAAATTACTGAGGATCACGTCTGGAAATTATGTGGATGTCTCTAGAAGTCTCCTATAGGATGTCCAAACAGTCTGTGTGTTCGCTTAGTTAATCACTGAGAGAAATTCTATTGTCCTGATACATGGGGCTGGGGAGGAGAAGGGGGATTATTTCACTATAACAACATCATGATTCACTTGAGAGAATAACTTCCTAGTACACCCAATATGGGACACCAATTACTTTGGAGAATTATAGAATTATATACTGGATCATTTAGGTTTTTTATTAATTTAATTTATTTAAAGAAAATGCATTACGGGCCCGGAGAGATAGCACAGCGGTGTTTGCCTTGCAAGCAGCCGATCCAGGAACAAAGGTGGTTGGTTCGAATCCCGGTGTCCCATATGGTCCCCTGTGCCTGCCAGGAGCTATTTCTGAGCAGACAGCCAGGAGTAACCCCTGAGCACCGCTGGGTGTGGCCCAAAAACCAAAAACCAAAAAAAAAGAAAAAAAAAGAAAATGCATTACATATTTGACATAACTGATAATATACATTTTTAGGAAGACCAAAAGCAACATGTTTTTTTAATTTTTTTTTTTTGGTTTTTCAAGCCACACCAGTTTGATGCTCAGGGGCTACTCCTGGCTAAGTGCTCAGAAGTTGCCCCTGGCATGAGGGGACCATATGGGACGCCAGGGGATCGAACCAAACCGCGGTCTTTCCTTGGCTAGCACTTGCAAGGCAGACATCTTGCCTCTAGCGCCACCTCACCTGCCCCAACATGTTTTTTTTTTTAAAGAAATAGAAAGTTGAAAGAAAAATTAAAGAGATGGAAGAGAAAGGAGAGTGGTTTTGAAAACTATTGGCTCACATTGAATTCAATGAAGCACCAGCAGAAAGTTTATTAAGTTCTTTAAAAAAAAACGGATAAGAGTTAAAAAATACAGCAATAACGGTGTAAGACTGGCAACTGTTGTTTTTTCCATAAGTCCAACAAAATATGGGTAAAATGGATAAAAAAGCCTTGTCCTAATTACAAAAAAACCTTATCCCTGAAGTTCTCTGGCATAAGACTGACTCTGGGCTCCAGGTATACTAGGTTGTCCAACCCCTGAGTCATTTTCTGTGGTGAATTTTTTTCACACATTAGCTGTTGTTGTTGTCCGGTTTATGTAGTTAAAGATTCTGGTTTCTGTGCCAGAAGGATTCTAGTTTCTGTGTTTCATCAAAGTCAGGATGTGGAGCATCCTCCAGTTTCACCTCACCATCAGATGCGGAGCATCCTGCCCTGCAAGCAAGTTGCTGCCGTCGCTGAGTCATCTGGGTGTCAAGGGAACACTCCTTGGAGTAAAGTCAATGCCAGGGTAGTGGTAGGGTCTCCCCTGGTTGGGGTTTGCCTCCTGGTGATGTTGTAGAAAATTGTGGTTGTTTCCGTAGATGATCAATACTTCAGGGGTGTATGGGCAATGCCCATTCTTTGGAGGCCTGAGCCAAGTCATTATGCCAGTGTTCAGGGTATAAGGCCTAACTGCATTCCAAAATTTGTTTTCCTATCTCTGTTAGATAATAACTTGTTTGCATATGTAGTATTTTCCCATTTTAATGCACCTATGCAAAAGAGGCACACTGCCATAATGTATTGTTGGTGCCTCTGGAGAGTGGAAGGAACAATTCCAACAATCCCCTTAACTTGGTTCTAACATGAATTATAAAGCAAAAGACGCTTCTACCATAATTTCTTGTTAAACAGATTTCTTTGTGTTAGAAACAAAGAAAGAAAAACAAACTAACAAACAGAAAACAGTGGGCCAATTGTCACTGTATAAGGGGATATTCAATAAGAGTTATAGAGAATACATCTAGGGTATATATATATATATATATATATATATATATATATATATATATATATATATGCATGTCTCTTTTATGTCATTAAAAATAGTCGGGAGGAGAGAGCTGAATCCTGGACGCCACTTTGGTCTATGATTTGGCCTGCTGGAGTCTGCAAAATGACTCCTAGCATTTCCATATCAGAAAATGCCTTTGAGTGGAAACTAATCAGAAACCTTGTATGGTAGCAATCACAGTTACACAGTGAAGGTGGGTGGAGGACAGGCAACTGCTTGAGAGTAGATAGGTAGCAACAGAATACTGTTTTCTTTGCAGCCTGGGAGTCTATTTTTTTCACTTTGGTAGCTGATTGGCAGTGGTGTATCCTTTAGTTTTTTAGAACAAATCACTGTTACGTTGAATGAAGAGTTTGGGGATTGGTGATTATTTATTACTGTTTTTTTCACATTTGTGAAAATTATTATATCTCCAGTTTTATCTCTATTGTATCATACAATGGCAGAAAGTTTAGTAACTTGGCTGTCCATTCTATTAAATAGGAATGACAGCGTTAAATAAATAAATAAAGTCAGAGATTGAAGTCACTATCACTGATATTATAACTTTCAGGGACATGCACTCAGCTGACAGACCTCATGGAAGAAGGAAGGTCTGGGGGGAGGGTGCTCACGCTCGCTCCCAAAAGCCTAGTGATATCAGCCAAAAGACTAGCAGACCTGAAGTTTGGTCAGACTGGTGTCTCCAAAGGGAATCCCAGAGTGCCAATGACACAGAAAGGGCCAATGGGAAAACTGTGGTTGTGAGAGCCCGAGGCAGTAGGTGTGGCTTCAGCTGGGCAGGGGCTTGGCCCATTCTCTCTTGCCAAGATGGCCAGCTTTCTGATATACCCATGATATTTCAAATCTCAGTTTACATCTTTTTTGAGAAGAGTGGGTCTATGGAGGTAGCCTGATTTGAACATCTACTGTTTCTTAACTGTAGAGACATCCAGTAATACAGTCACTGTGCAAATGTTGTATAGAGTACTCACACAACTTCAGATTGTATAGCTATATACAGTTAGGTTATATCAGTATTACCATCATTCTGCATGAAGCCCATAGTTGACCGAAACATCATGATGTAGTACATACCTGAATAATAAATCATGGGCATCTAAAAGAATGTCGCCTTTAAAATAGTGATTTCAAGGGGCTGGATAGAATAGAGTGGGTAATATGCTTACCTTGCATATGGCTGACCTGATCTATATACCCAACACTGCCTATCAGAGCCTGAGAGAGCCAGGAGTAAAACCTGGATCACCTAAAGTGATGGGGGAATCACTCTTGGTGTGCTTTGGGGAACATATTTGGTATTGGGGGTTGAACCCAGGTGAACTATGTAAAAGGCAAGTGCCCTACTGGCTGTACTGCCTTTCTAGCCCTTCCTTTTCCTAAAATTTAATAACATTTAAATGCTTATCTCTTGTGCTACAGCTAAGTATAGCACAAGAACAAAAAAATAAATAAAACATAGCCATTTATAAATGACCAGAGCTTGTAAAATAAAAATAACCACCATTACTAAATCAGGTTCTTTTAAACCAAACTGCATCATAAATTCAGATCAAAAACCCTAGATTCAGACTGACTTAGGCTGAAGTCCTAACACTGGCATTTATGATTCATAAAAAAGTTATCTCTGAGCTTCAGTTTAAGCACAAAGTGGTTATGAAAGACTGAGGTTTGGACAAATACCAGCCTTGTGAGAATGACTGGCATAATTTCAAAATAGCTACTTAATAGATACATGCATGGAAGACCAGGGATACGGAGTCACAGTCACTCTCTGAAGAAATTAGAAAATGATCTAACTGTGCATGTGAAATAGGATCGGGTCTTATAAGAGGAATATTTGAGGTACCAATAGTTGCTTTAGACTATATCGGTAAAGGATGCTTAATTTATCTGTGCTTCAGCTTCATGTATAAAATAGCTATGATACAATAAAAGTAAAGATATAATAAAAAATACTGAGAGGGAGAAAATATTTTCACAAAACACATCGGATAAAGGGTTAATAATATTAAAGATCTAGAAAGCACCCACAAAACTCACCAACAAAAAATACAAATACCCCATTCAAAAACGGGGAGACGAGATGAAGATCCATTTTATCAAATAAGATATGTGTAATTTTAACAGGTATATGAAAAGTGTTCATCATCACTCATGATTAGGAAAACGCAAATTAGGAAAATACACATATCATAAAGTCTTGAAAAAGCCAGTGTTGGCGGGATTGTGCAGAGAAAGGAGCCCTCGTCCACCATTGGTGGGAGTGTCATCTTGTTCAGCCTCTATGGAAAGTAATGTGGATTTCTAGCAAAAATAAATAGAACTTTCATATGGCACAGCAATACCCCTTCTTGGCATCTATCCCCCAAACACAATTCAAAAGGCTATATGGATGTCTGTGTCCATTGCAACACTTAGTACAGTTGGTACATTGCATCATTTAGCCAAGATATGGAAACAACCCAAATGCCCAACGATGGTTACTGCATCAAGAAATTGTGGTTGAATACAGTAGAATAATATGCAACCTCAGGAAGAATAAAATCATGCAATTTGTATGAAGCTAACGGAAATCATACTGAATGAAGTCCGTAAAAAGAAAGGGATCAATAGATATTAAAAGATATCTTTTATATTAGGACTTAAAGGTACACAGCAAGATAGAAGTAAAGGCAACAAAACAAGAAGAATCATCCACAAAACTGAGCTTGGGGTGTTTGAAAGGGGATATTGTGAACCTTGGATGAGAAAAGGAGGCACTCTGGTGTTAAATAGAATATTGGAAATGTATGTACACAAGAAACCACTAAAATATTATGGAGCATGGTAGTGTCTCAATTTTAAAATCAAAATTTTTTTATTTATTAAAGTACCATGACCTACAAAGCTATTTATGGTTGAAGTTTATACATACAACCTCTCAGCACCGATCCCACCAGCAGTATCAGATTTTCTCTACCATTGTTCCCAAGTTTCCTCTCATATCCACACCCCCAGCCTGCTAACTCAAAAGGCACCTTTTTAGGTTCAGTTGTTAAAAATTTGGGTCTCGTTATTTTGGTGCTGTTGCATCTGCAATTTGGATATTTATTTCTGTCTTATCTTTTTTTTAATATAATTTTTATTTTGATCATAGTGGCTTACATATTGTTGACAATAATATTTTAGGTACATATTTACATAAAATTAGGGGGGAATTCCCATCACCAAATTGTCCTCCCTACACCTCCGTTTTTGTCCTACCTCCCATTTCCTCTTCCCTCACCCCCAGGGCGGCTAGAATATGTGGTCCCCTCTGTATCTAACCTACTACTTAGTAGTCTTGCACCTGTTTGGTCTTGATGCCTCCCTTATTTCCCCCTCTAACTGGAGGCAGGACTAGCTAGTTCAAGTTGCGTGGTTCTTTTTATCTTTTTAATTTCATTTCAAAATATTTAAACACTAGTTTACAAGGTTGTTCATATGAAAGTTGCTTTTCTCCAGTTACAAAATTATACATAATTAAATTTCAGTCACATCCCTTCACCAGTGTACATTTCCTGACAATGTCTGCTCTTTCCCTAACGCCCTCCCCCTGCCTGCCTCTGAGCAAACATTAACTTTTCTCTCTCTCTCTCTCTCTCTCTCTCTCTCTCTCTCTCTCTCTCTCTCTCTCTCTCTCTCTCTCTCTCTCTCTCTCTCTCCCTCTATCTCCTTATTTTTACTTTTAGACACTGTGTTTTGCAATATTGTTACTGAAGGGGTTTCATGCATATCACTTTATATCCTATCAGTACCTAGTTCTTGTCCAGACTGAACAATTCTAGCTATAATTGTCATAGTGATCCCATGGAGATCCTTCCCCAAAAGAGGTCTGTCTCTTTAAGATCAAAGACCTCTCTCAATTAGAGACTTATGACATGCGGATAGGGGAGGAAGAATAGGGGGAAAAAAGCAAGCCACCCTGCCTTGAGTACCCTTCGAGTATTTGCCTGAGAGATAGCATTGGGCACATGGGAAAGGATCAGTGAGGATGCAGAATTCAAGGGCAGCTACAAAAAATTTTTCCAGGAGGTCACAGAGCCTTATTCCCAATTTATAGAAAAATTAATACAAAGGCAAGTGAGAGGAAAAGAGACACAGAAATATCTGATAAGGCAGTTGGCCTTTGAATGTGTCAAGACTGCCAAAAATTTTGAGTCCAGTTAGGGAAAGAGACGATATTATGGACTACCTGAAAGCATGCTGAAATGTAGGCTCCACTTCATATTATGCGCGTGTAAACATCCTTGATGCTTACACAGGACAGAGACAGGCTAGAGGACAGAGCAATCTGCACAGAGTATATAGAGCCCCACCAAACCATATATTTTCAAGGTTACCACCTGAGCCTTGTCTGAAATGTGACAGGGGAAACCAACGGGCAAGAGCTTGTCATTCCATTGGAGTTTGAGAAACTGAAAGAGGATGACCCCATACCTTACAAACTAGGCATAAATATTATAATTGTGGAAAATTTGGCCACTGTTGCAGGGATTGAGGGACCCTCCCTGGGCCTGCCTTCAGGAGACCATCACCAAGACCTTGGCCACATTGCAACGAAGATCATTGGGCAAGAAATTGGCCCAACAACCAACAGATATTGGAAAACTGTACAGGGTCAGGAGTCCCACTCGTGCAGACCTACCACCAATAAGTTTGCTGCTACCAGCTATTGCAGCAAGTGCTGCCTTCCTCTAACACCATCACAATAACTCAAGCTCAATGTCCCTACAAATTGAAATCTGGAAAGTCGGGCCAATATCACCAAGCACTGTAGGCCTACTATTAGAAAGAAGCAGTCTAACTATTTAATGATTAAAGAAATCAATGTGCATGTGGGAATAATAGATTAGATTGCATGGGAGAGATAATAATCACTATCATAGTACCCACAGTATGGACATTTACAAAAAGGAGAGTATGTTGCCCATCTTTGGCTTCTTCCATTTGTTATGGCTGGCTACTCTGGCCAAGGATTGGAGGGTTTGGTAGCACTAGTCCCTTTAGCAACCTTTGCAGATTCCCTAGTGGCCTTTACCTGTAATCTTACAAAAAGCATGTGCCCTTAATAACTCTTGAGATACATGGAAAAGAATTTAAAGGAATGATTGACACAAGTGCTGATATTTCCATCATCTCTTTCTGATGTTGGCCTCATATTGGGCACCTCAGAAGACACCTCATGTTTGCAGGGAATAGGCACTTTACCTTCTTCCTCTCTACAACAGAGTGCAAGATGTCTGGAAAACATTGGCCCTGGAGGGAATATAGCCGCATTTCAGCCTTATGTAGCTCCCTTGCTCCTAAATTTATCGAGTCAAGATCTATACGAACAATGGGGCACTGAGTTCATGATTCCTGCTCCAGACACTTCTCTAGGCCACAATCCAGAGGACATGAATTTTTATTGGGGCCACTGCAGTAGAGCACCCACCACCACTCCACATTCAGTGTGCACACCAATTATTAAAAAAATAGAAAAGGGGGTATGCCTCTGCTTACTTTCCTGACCTTGGCATTATTTTCAAGACAACTTCAAGAAATACAGGCTCAGAAAACAATTAATTCACATATCTTGGTGAAAATTGATAACAATTGGGTAACAGGCAACCTATATTTGACGGTAAGGTTATGCTGATATTTCTACAGGGACAGACATTCCCCTAAATAAACTCTGAGTTCCATGAAGCCTCATCAGAAGTCACCATCTCTAAGAGTCACAAAGTCTTTTGAGCTTTTCATCACTTTAAGAAACCATGTGAAGTATCCACTTGTTTTCAAACAGTTCAGCTGCATTTATAGTTTTGACCCAATCAGAATCCAAATGTTTTTCATTTCCTTACGCTCTATTACTTAAATCAAAAATCAAGACTCGGGCAACCACACAGTGCCACGTGTCAGCAGGAAGTAGTCAGATGATCGTGTTACCTCAGTTCCTATAAGATCATAGTTTTCACTTCTTGTCAGAAGATAATTTTACACTTAGCTCTTCTGTATAGGTTGAACAACGCCCTGCATTTGCATCACCTTCAAAATAACAGTTTTTGTTCTAAGTAGTTCCTTGATGCTTCAAAATTTGACTCTTTTGGACTATTTGTATCCTATCTGTCTCGGTTGCTTCTATAGATATTAAATAGCTTTTATTTTTGTTCTTACAAGAACTTCCTCTTTACCTGTTCATAAACAAAGTTTTGTTTTTATTTCCTATCCTTTGGCAATGGAGCGCCAAACCCCCCTATTAGTAGTAAAAGAACTTCTGCTTGCAGCCAGTCTTTCACCTACTTGAATCAGCTTTTTCCACTGGGTCCTGGCTTGAGGACCTGGCTCTTTTGACCTGCAGAGGACAATTGACTTCCTGACTGCAGCGATAGATTACATCATCAGCTGAAATCCTTGGGATCTGACCTACTTGGAACTTGATTGGCAGTATAGAACAATATTAGGATACTGTTATTTATTCCTACTCCCCCAACATTTTTTTCTATGGAAAAGGGAGTAGATGTAAGGGAACAGAGACTCCTATGGCCCCGGTCAGCCATACTGGGTTCTGTTCAGTTAAGAGTCAAGATGTCAGTTAACTGAATCCCACCCTTTGTAACTGATGCAGGATGGCAATTGGCCCAGGGGGTATATAGAGCCCAAGGCTGAAGTGCTAGGAGGCTTGGAGTCACTGCAAAGTCTGCCGTTGTCACTGCCGAATTGCTAGAGAAAGTTTACCAGACTACAGGCTCCTATTATCTTTTGCTGTCTTTCCTACTGCTCTGGTCCGAACACCCACAACTGGAAAAATCAGCATTACTTTTAGGTCAACCATTAGGAAAATGATGGGTCTCATGCACTCTAAAATAAAAGCAGAGTCAAGGCTGAAAAGAAGTGGTGTAGACACATCTACAATTTGTTCTTCTCTGCTAAATCTACCATTACAATATTTCTCTATATTGAATTGCCCGGTACCACTGACCACGGATTTATTTGAGTGAAAACATGCATTCTGTCTTCAATAAATAGATTAGAAATTGTTTATGGTAATTGATTTTCCCCACTTAACAAGGAACTAATATCTATCCAGAAGAGGAAGGATATGTTGGAGGAATAAAATTGGAAATATTAAGTTACTTTTAGCTTATGAGGTTTTCTGGTATAGTAAGACTCTTCCATAGGCCAGCTCTGTGATTATATATGTGTACTTGGAATATCAACACAAAGAAATGTGGAATGTGGAATAAAATGTTGCATTATGCTTAACCTAATTTTTAGAAGGGGAAGCAATCCATCCTGGGTCAGCCACATCCAAGGCAAATGCCTTACCACTGTGCTACCACTCCAGCTCCAAATCAAGACATAATTTTTTGAAAACTATTTTTTAAAAAACATAAAAAGTGTCTTTTTAGTGTGAAAAAGGAATTCTTCAATTTATGTTAGAAAATTTTATATTTTAGTTACTGCTTAAATTATTAATAAGTAACTGATTGTAATAAAACTCTATGGATGTAAAAACTGGCAAAACATAAACTGGCAAAACATTCAATATAAATGAAATGTTAATTTGCTACTGAAAAGTCACAAAACTCCTTAGCAAGCTAGAAATAAACAAACATTTCTTAATCTAGTAGAGGAAAACCATAAGCATTATAAATGTATATAATAATCAATACCAAATGCTGAGAAAGTTGCCTTGTCTTTAAAAGAAGTTCCTTTAGGGCTCTTGCTCATGGTTGGGTCCCTAATATCCAATAGGGTCCCCTGATCCCGCTAGGAGTAATTTCTGAGTGCAAAGCCAGGAGTAACTCCTGAGCACTGCAGGATGTGACTCCAAAACAAAACAAACCTAAAATAAAACACTCCTTTAATGCTTCTTGCAAACTGACTTTAGTCTTAAATTTACCAAGTTGTTGCTTGTTCCTGAATTTCTGTATTTCCTTCAAATCTGAAATATAATTAGCTGGGTAAAGTATTCCTGGTGATGTTTCATTTAGATAGTTTTAAAACTAGATCTCTCAATTATCTTCCTGCTCATGATTCTCATTTGATAGATCTGCTGTGAATCTCATGAATTTTCTTTCGTATATAACTTTTCTTTTTCATCTTGCTGCCTTCTGTATTCTTTCTCTCTCTGTTATTTATTATTGTCTTTCTGAGCACAGTTTTTCTTAAAGTTTTACTATTTGGATCGATTTTCATTGAGAAATTTATGCCTCTTGTATATATGCCTGCCATGTCAAATATAAAAAATTTTAATTAGGATTTATTTAGCTATTGGTCTTCATCAAATTAACCTTTCTGGTCTTGAGGGAATACAATAATTCTTATATTTTTCTACTTGAACTCATCCCATAGCTCTCTGGTAGGCTGGTGTGCTCTTTTCAAGCTTTTTCACATCTTATTTAGTTTTCTAGAAGTTTTTTCCTAACACATCTTTTCCTCTTATTTGACTGATCAGAGCTTTCATTAAGTATTTTTAAAACACCTACCATATTCTTCATTCTGCTTGGAATATTTTCATGTCTCCTTTCATAGTTTCTTGTGCTTTGCTGTACCATCATTTCTTTGAGCTCAGTAGACATCCCCACAATGATTTCACTAAAGTGATTTCCTGAGGATTTACAGAGTTGATTGGCACTGGCTGAGTTTTCTATGTTTTTGGTTTTTACTCATTCAATTTTTGAGCTTTTATGAGTTTTCCCCATTGTTTTTGGTAGCTCCTGCTGTGCTCATGGTGAATCTTTGTAGTAAGTATGATAATGGGGAATCTTTGAGGAGTTAGACTGGGAGTTGCCCTTTTCCTTCCCTGCCATCTTCATATAATCACAGGAAATATAACTGAGAAATGTTAAATTTGATGAGGGGCTATTTTGCCTCCTTAGAAAAGGTTCCCCAAAAGCCTCAGAGATGTCAGCAAGAAATTTAATCTTACCTTGAGTAATGGGGAATGACAGAGGATGTGGATGTGGGTCACTAGGCTGCTAGTCCTATCCAGGTTAAAGTGTAATCTGTCTGAAAAAAATCAGGAAGGAAAAGTTCTAAGTCATGGTTGAACTCAATTGAGCCAAGGTTTCACATTATAGATGTATAAGGCTAAGGAAGACTATTCGTAGGAATCTGGCCTGTTGGAAGACAAATGCATTTATGATAAAACTTGGGAGATTGGCTTGGCTAAAGTGACATACATGCCAAACATTTCTTCTAAATGAAAGTTCGTAAGAATATCACAGAAAGTTTTATATGATTTATGCCATTGGACATTTGGAAACAAGAAACCCTTTTTTGGTATGTGAATGCATAACTTTCTTGTTTAATCTTACAACTTCTTTAAAAATATTTAAATCACTTTGATTTTACAATACACGTAATTATAGGGCTTTACTTATACATACAGTATTTCGATTAGCACACTCTTTACCAGCATGCCTTCCCCGTTACCCTACTCCCTCAGTCCCAGCCATGGTAAATTTAGTTCTGTGGACCAGTTATCAGGATTTGTTATCTTCGGATATTTGTTATTCCCCTACAATGTTTCTTTATATTCCACATTGAGTGATACTTTTCTATGTCTGTCTCTCTTCATCTAACTTTACTCACCACTATACTTTCCAGATCCATTCATATAACAGAAAATCACATGACTTTCCCTTTTATTATAGCCAGGTAATATTCTATAGTGCATATGCATTATAGTTTCTTTATCTAGTCATATGTTCTTGGAAAATGGCTGTTAGCAGGTTTGGGCTTTTGGTGATAGTGCTGCAATGAACATTGAAACACAAAAGTCCTTTCTAAATGGAGTTTTTAAATTTTTGGGAGTGAAGCCAAGAAGAGAATTTTCTTAACCATATGGAAATTCAATTCCTAGTTTGTTGAGAAGTGCCCTATTTTTTTCTCAAAAGTTTGAACAGGTGGGGGCCAGAACAATAGCAGAAGTAGGGCATTTGCCTTGTGTGCTGCAATCCAGGACAGACCCGAGTTCAATCTCCGGTATCCCATAATATACCCTGAGTCTTCCAGGACTGACTTCTGAGTGCAGAGCCAGAAGTAACCCCTGAGCGCTTCTGGGTGTGACCCAAAAACAAAAAAGTTTGAACAGGTCTGCATTTCCACCAGCAGTGGATGAGGATTGAAGGCAATAAATCTTGATAGCATTTTCAGGTGGATGATTTGACTTTACTACATTTTAGATGAGATGTGGGTCATATTTTAGAAGATTGGGTGTCTACATTCAGGATTTGGGACTTGTCTAGAGCTCCCAAACTGGTGTTTTTGATGTACCAGGCATAGAGCATTGACATGTGGCTGGTACACAGGGAAAGAAGAAAGAAGTCAGGGAGATTATTTAGGAAGCTGCTGCAGGAGGCCAGGAATGCGGTTAAGTGGCTGGATTGGAAGGGGCAGAAGTTTGAAGAAAAGATAAATGTAAGAACCATCAGATGAGATGAAAAAGAATTTAGACGGCAAAAGGGAAAGCCTCTGTGTAGTTTATGATAACTTAAACATGGAGGTCTAAAGTCAAACTGAAGTTACACACTGAAGTTCACAGGAGGACTTCCTATCTGTGCAGTATGTCATTTTCTTGTGGTAAATCTCCTTTCAAAGAAAACCCTATTGCACCTATTCAGTGACTTAATTCTGTAAAAAATGCCCATCCATTGGAAAACTTTTCTTTTCTTTTTAAATATTATCTTTATTTAAACACTTTAATTACAAGCACGATTGGAGTTAGGTTTCAGTCATAAAAAGAACACCGCCTCTTCGGACAAACTAAGATGGCAGCTCAGGATACTACAGGAGATACCATACCTAGCTTGCACTACGAGATGGCCCCGAGAAAACTCTTTAACATACACTTTATCTCTAGGTTATACCTTCTTTTAGGAATTGAAGCACGTGACCAGTCAGACCACCGAAGCAGCAACTGTGACGTACAGACTTATACTACAGGCCCTACTCATCGAACACATTCAAGCAAATTAGCATTCCCTTGCTATTTTCTCCTCTCTTCTCACTACTTTCTTTTTTATTTTTTTCTTTTCTATTCTTCTCTTTACTTTTTTCCTTTTCTCTTCTCCCTTTCTTTCTAATGTATTTTCTCTTTTATCCCTTCCTACCCCTTTCATATACCTTCCCCTTTCCCCCCTTTGGAAATCCAACTATCCCTTCACCCCTTCCCATCCAGAACTCCCATTGTATTAAAACTCTTCACCCTCAGTCCTTAATCTATTAGGCATCAAGATTGACCTCCTACCCCAACGAACCAGTACCCAGCACCCAAGCGAAGGGACACCCAGTCAAACCCACACCTCGTCTCCTGCAAGAAAAGGCAGCCAAATCCCCTGTGGACTCATGCTGCGCGGCCCTCCCTACCAACTCCCCCTAACATGGACTGTTACTTGAAACCGGACTTAGTTCCAAAAGTATCCCCAATGCAAGAACTCTTCCAAGACCTCCCTGCCTCAAATCTTTTGCCAATCTGAAGAAGGTCAGGGGGTGTGATGGAAAGGTGCCTGGGAACCCACACACCACAAGAAAAACCCAAAAGACAATGGGAAAACCTGTACTTCCAACATAAGCATAAGACCTGTATTACACCACCTCTTTACCTGCTTTCCCCCCAAATGTAAGGTAGTCTTTTGCATCACTTTGGTCCTTTAAATACTTCGTTAATTCATTTTTTTAAAAATATATCTGTCCTACATATACAAAGGTGAGCACATACTTTTTTTTTGAGTTTAATGTATTTTTTTTTGAAATTTTTTTTATTTATTTATTTTTGATCATAGTGGCTTACATATTGTTGACAATGATATTTTAGGTACATATTTACAAAAAATCAGGGGGAATTCCCATCACCAAATTGTCCTCCCTACACCTCCGTTTTTGTCCTACCACCCATATCCTCTTCCCTCACCCCCAGGGTAGCTAGGATGTGTGGTCTCCTCTGTATCTAGCCTACTGCATAGTAGTCTTGCACCTATTTGGTCCTGGTGTCTCCCTTGTTTCCCCCTCTAATTGGGGGGGCAGGACTAGCTAGTTCAAGTTACGTGGTTTTGTTTAAAGGAGAGAAAAGTAATAAACTGGGGTAAAAGTCTAATATGCCGAAAATAAGTGGAATTCTTCCAGAGGCTCTCAACATCGGTTTGAGAAATGAAGGAGAGAAAAAAGGTGAAACATTCCACCAGTACAAAAAGAAGTGTCAAATATCCCGTGAGGACTCCAACAATAAGCACAAGCACCAAAAACAAAACAAAACAAAACAAAACAAACAAAAAAAACAAAAAAAATAAAAACCCACCAAAACAAACACAAAACAAAACAAAACAAGCAAACAAACAAACAAAAAAATGTCATGGTCTTGATATAGGAAACATGGCATAGCATACAAAGGAAGAACAGAAAGGAAGAGAAAGAATAAGTATAACTGGGGACAACTTCAATTATCACACCCAAACAGAGAAATTGACCAAAAATAGATGGGTAAATAAAAATAATAATAATAAATGAAAATAAAATAATATATATAAAAAATAATGATTTGTGCTTTTTTTTTCCCTCCTGCCCAGGCACAGTAAATATTGGGGTCATTCGAAAAGGAATTCACTTGGCCTAAGAGATATGGGGTTTCTCCGCCCTTGGAGTGTATTGTCATGGGATCAACTATAGACTCTGTTCAGGATCATTTACTCTCCTGGTGGTGCTTTTGTGGTGTTTGTAAGACCTCTGCTCTGTCCTGGGGAATTCTTACATAAATATATATATATATTAAAAAAAGAGAGCTCTTATCTATTAGAGATAGGAACTCATAGTTGTTTACAATAGAGGGATATCTCCTACCTTGAAAATATGTCATGTGGAATTAACTTAGACCTCAGGTGTTTAGATACCATCAATCCAGCCTTGAACCCTGGATCCCAGACACAGGAACGGCACAGTTCTTCACAACTGCTACAGGAAACAAATCCCACCCGGGACTGCCGCAATACTGCGAGGTCACCAACAAATGCCAGCTCTAATATGACATCCTGACAACGGAAAAAATGGGAACAACTTGACCTAAGTGAAGGTTATCCTACCTTTCTAGCTAACGACAAGACAAAATCAGAAGACTTGTCACCCTTTGGAAGGCCCAAAAGCCAACATTTCGAGTTACAGATGACTGCTGCTAGAACCATGACCAGACTGTATACAGCCTGGGACCAATAAAAAAGCCCTAACCTAGTGTTTGAACTACGATCTGCACAATGAACATGATCCCCAGTTTCAAAGGTCTGGCAGAGACCATTGTAACGGAATGGGGCTTCTGGAAGCACAAAGAAAGACACTGTCCTAGGTGCCATCCTAGCTTCAGTGCAAAGACCAAGATCACCAACCACAGAAGATGAATTAAAATGACACTGATGGAACAGAACTTCTAGAACCACAAAGACTGACTTCATCATAACTCCCACCGCAGGATCTGTGCAGATACTGAGATCCCTAGTCACAGAGGCCTGATAGTATCACCCAGAGCACATACATTTTTATTCCTATTTTTTTTATCTTTTTGGGGTATGTGACCTGTTTCTGTTTTCCTCTCTGTCCACCCCCAAATGCACCGACAATATAATGCAGCACCATTTCTCCCTGCAAAGGCACACTAAAAAAAGGGGAAATCTTACATATAAAGAAGAGCTCTTATCTACTAGGGATAGGAACTCATAGTTGTTTACAATACAGGGATATCTCCTACCTTGAAAATATGTCATGTGGAATCAACTTAGACCTCAGGTGATTAGCTACCATCCGTCCAGCCTTGAACCCTGCATCCCAGACATAGAAACGGCACAGTTCTTCACAACAGCTGCAGGAAACAAATCCCATCCAGGACAGCCTTAATACTGCGGGGTCACCAACAAGTGCCAGCTCTAATATGATATCTTGACAATAAGAAAAATGGGAACAACTTGACCTAAGAGCAGATTATCCTACCTTACCAGCTAACGATAAGACAACATCAGAAGACTTGTCACCCTTTGGTAGGTCCAAAAGCCAAGATCGCGATTTACAGATGACTGGCTGCTAGAACCATGACCAGACTGTATACATCTTGGGACCAATAAAAAAGCCCTAGTCTAGGGTTTGAACTACGACCTGTACAATAACCATGATCCCCAGTTCCAAAGGTCTGGCCAGAGACAATTGTAACGAAATGGGGCTTCTGGAAACACAAAGAAAGACGCTATCCTAGGTGCCATCCTAGGTTCAGTGCAAAGACCAAGACCACCAACCACAGAAGATGGATTAAAATGACACTGAGGAAACAGAACTTCTAGAACCACAAAGACTGACTTCATCATAAGTCCCACCCCTGGACCTGTGCAAATACTGAGATCTCTAGATACAGAGGTCTGATTGTATCACCCAGGATGGAGCAGAAGTCTTCCAAACACCACAAAAGTACCACCGGGAGAGTAAATGATCCTGAACAGAGTCTATAGTTAATCCCATGACAATGTACTCCAAGGACGGAGAAACCCCATATCTCTTAGGCCAAGTGAATTCCTTTTCAAATGACCCCAATATTTACTGTGCCAGGGCAGGAGGGGAAAAAACCCACAAAACATTGTTTATTTTTATATATTATTTTTTATCTTAATTTATTTTTTTTTATTTACCTATCTATTTTTGGTCGATTTCTTTGTTTGGGTGTGGTTATTGAAGTTGTTGTCCCCAGTTATACATATTTTTTTCTCTTCTTTTCTTTTCTTTCTTTATGTGCTATGCCATGTTTCTTATCTCAAGACCATGGCTTTTTTTTCTTTCTTTGTGGTGCTTAGCATTATTGTTGGAGTCCTCACTGGATATTTGACACTTCTTTTTGTACTGGTGGAGTCTTTCACCTTCTTTTTCTCCTTCGTCTCTCAAATCGATGATGAGAGCCTCTAGAAGGATTTCGCCCATTTTCAGTGTATTAGACTTTTACCCCAGTTTATTACTTTTCTCTTCTTCAAACAAAACCACGTAACTTGAACCAGCTAGTCCTGCCTCCCAGTTAGAGGGGGGAAAATGGGAGGCACCAAGACCAAACAGGTACAAGACTACTAAGTAGTAGGCTAGGTACAGAGGGGACCACATATTCTAGCAGCCCTGGGGGTGAGGGAAGAGGATATGGGAGGTAGGACAAAAACGGAAGTGTAGGGAGGACAAATTTGTGATGGGAACCCCCCCTGATTTTATGTAAATATGTACCTAAAATATTATTGTCAACAATGTGTAAGCCAGTATGATCAAAATAAAAATTATATTTAAAAAAAGAACACCGCCTCTTCACCAGTGTGCAACATTTCCATCACCAATGTTCCCAATTCGATTGAAAATCTTAAAGCACTGTTCATTCCCCTGTTATTCCAACTTAGCTTAGTGACTAAACATGACCAGGTTATTAACTCAGAAGAATAACCACAGAATTAATTATATTCCAGTTTCCAGTTTTGGTGATGAGCGAAGTGAATTGCCAGTGCTTCCAAACTCAGCATGACATGTCCAGAGTTGGTTCAGATAGAAACTCACCCTTTCTTGCTTCATAAATCCTGTGCCCTTCCTATGAACTCCATCTCTTAAGAAACCGTTACAACCCCAAATCGTTAACCTCATTTGTAGAAGGAAGTTAGTGAATCAATCCTGTGAGACTTTAATGGAAAAAAGTGGAATGAATTACCCTGTCAACTTTGACTTGCATGGGTTCTTTTCCAACTGTATCTTTCCCTGCCAGTCTAACTTTTTAATAAGATTTATTTTAAACAATAAACTTAGAGACATATTTTTCCAAAGAACTTGAGGAGTTTAAATGTGTGGGTTTATTATTAACACAGTAGCAAATATATCAAGGAAGCACAGCCCCAGGGAAAGTAATTCAAAGGAGCACAGAACTGCTGTGAGAAAAGTTTGCACCCAATAAATAAGAGCAAAGAGGCTTATTTGCCTGGCGATGCCAGCTGATAAGCATGGAAAAAACCTCAGTGTGACTCAAGAAACCAATTTGAGAGTCAACTCGACGAAGGCAAGCTAATAGCTCCTGCCTGTGCTCACCACTCCATGGACGTCAGCACTATGGTGCCCCCATTTTGGAAGGTCTTTCTGATCCTAAACTGCCTTGCAGGTAAGGAAACGCTCTCTTCAGATCATCGGGGATAATTAGGAATAGGCTTTCCTTGTGCATGGAAATGGCGAATTTTTATGTACCATGTTCCCTCCTGGGCTTTCAAAGAAACTGTTCTTGGCATGCTTAGTAAGATCATTTCCCCAGCTCTTGCTTAGCAAATTGGGACCACACGGGCCTTTGGAAGAACATAGCCTGCATGGGAATTGTGTGCGGTTAACTTTTGAATAAAAGGTTTCTCAGAAAATTATGCGATCTCTTTTTTCTTAACGTTGGAAAGGGAAGCAAGAAGGTCGTTCAGAGGCTAAAGTAGAAGCTAAATTTACTTTTGCCCCTCTCTTCTTGAGCGTACCCTTTCATCGAGTTGCTTTGCAACAGAAAGCAGTGCCTGCTGGGGTTCACTGTTCAGAAGATGCATTTTTCCAAGCCTAAGAAAGACTGTATTTTGGAATAGGCAGGCAGTTTGTCATTGTGCACGGTCTGTCTGTTTTAGTGTTTGAATTTCTTCTATGCTCTGTGAACTTCAGGAAAATATGATGATAATGTTTGCCCAAAATTGATATTTTAAAATTACTAGTAGTAGGTATTCGTTAGAGTGGAGTTTGCTATGCACTTTTAACATGAGAAATTTCTCAGGAAAGCATACAAAGTGGAAAAAAGCAGGATACACACAAAACTCAGAATAAATTATAGAAGATTGTATAGCCATGTATGTATTTATGGTGGTTTCCACAGCTAGAAAAGTGGTGTATTAGTCTGGAAAATATTTTCTGGGATTTCTACAAAGAATATTGTTTCATTAGTCAGTGAAATTGCTACTATATGGTAAATAGTAATAATTATTTATTCATGACAAATATTTAAATGCACATATTCCCTCAAATCAGAAGTCACCAGAAGGTATTGTAATTTTTATCTTGTGCATTTACCAAGACTTGGAGCTGAGAAAACCTGCTTTTCTCCTTTTCTATTTATGTGGGAATACATTATTTTCCCTTTCCTCAAGCAAAATTAATTTTGAACCTTAACCTTGGACATCGAATACCTTTGTTCCTCATTAAAGAGCTTTCTAGTCTTTTTTTGGTGGGGGGCCAAACCTGGCGGTGTTCAGAAGTTACTCCTGGCTCTGCACTCAGAAATTGCTCCTGGCAAACTCAGGAAACTATATGGGTTGCTGGGGATTGAACCCGGTCTGTCCCGGGTTTGCATGCAAGATAAATGCTCTACCGTTGTGCTATCACTCTAGCCCTTTCTAGTCTTTTCCTAATTGGGTTGCTCTTGAGACTTCTTCACCAGTTCCCTAAAACCACACATGTAAGACAACACTTTACATTATTTGGCTTTGTGTGGCCTTACCCTGATCTATACTAGAAGCCAGTTATAGCTGTTTTTTATAATATAAATAACATACATATATAATTTTACTGATTATAAATGTAATTTATGGTCATTGTAGAAAGGTTGGAAATATGCAAATATATAAATATGAAAATAATACCATTTTCAATATTTTGTTTGTTTTGAGGACATACTTGATGGATTCAGGGCTTACTCCTGGTTCGAGCTCCGAGATCATTCCTGGCTATGCTCTTGCTCTGTGTGTCATATAAGTTGCTGAGTGGCTTCTTGCAAACCAAATGCCTTGTGCTCCATACTCTTCATTTCCAATTAGTAGCAATTTTATAACCCTGAGATTTGGGCATATTTCTTATCCTTTTTGTATATATATAATATTGTGAAATTGCATTATGCCATATGCATAATTTTTGTATCAAACATTACAAAAATGATGTCAAGATCACTGTTGAACATAACTCTTAGAATTGGAGAGATAGCTAAGCAGCTGGGCACATAATTCATATGCAGAGGCCTGGGTTCGATGTATGTGTACCAAGGAGCTAACTGTCCATCTTAAATTTAAGTAATTGTATATGCTATTATATATTTAGATATATAAATCTGAGGAAAATAGGGATATTTTATTTCTCAAATTTTCTACATGCAAAATGATTTTCACATATTTTAGTTGTTATTATTGTTAATTTTGGGACACACCTGGTGGTACTTAGGGCCTACTCCTGGATCTGCTCTCAGAGATCATTCCTGACAGGCTCCGGGAACCATATAGGGTGCTGAGGATGAAGCTCATGTTGGCAGTACACAGGCAGGTGTCCATCCTGCTGCTCTGACCCAACACATACATATTTAAAACAAAATTTTCTGTACAAAGAAGCAAGATAGATTTTATTTTTAATTAAATGAAATTAAATTTGGTGAATCTTTTTTGGGGGGCACACTTGGCTACACTCAGGTGTTACTCCTGGCTCTGCACTCAAAAATCACTCCTGGCAGGCTCAGGGGACCATATGGGATGCCAAGGATTGAAACCAGGTTGGCCACATGCAAGGCAAGTGCCTTATCCACTCTGCTATCGATTGCTCCGATGCAAATTGGTGACTTTTAAGGAAGTTTTAGATTAAACTCATTTCAGGAAAGTTATTTTAGCTAGAAATAACTTACACCAAAATGCAAATGCCTATCTTTTTAAGTACGTGTAATATTTATCCACCTGTTGCTTGAAAGAAATGTTAATGCTATTTTCTGAAGATATGAGTGCTATGGTTGAAAGAATAGTTGATCTTTAGATTTATCATCATATTGAAAAGAAAATTTCATTATTTACTATCTCAAAAATTAAATAATTATACATAAAGTACTGAAAAGTAAATAATTTCTAAAGCATCCGGTTAAATAAGGCTATTTAGAGGATTTTTTGTTGTAGTACATAAGAAAACTATAACACTTTTATTAGAAAAGTTCCTGCCACTTGGTAGATGTTAAATAAATAAGTAAGTAAAACAAAAGGCTACTTAGAACTTTATAATGTTAATTAAATATATATTGGGCTATTTACTTTAGTAACAAATATTAATTTTAAGAAATGTTTACACATACTTTACTTTCTACTTTATTGGCAGCAAGGAGTCTGTCAGCGGTGGAATACGAACATACTTTACTTTCAACTTGTGATTCCTTTTTCTGAATAAGTGCCCCCAGTGTATAGTTATGTAAATCAAATACTTATGAAAAAATATTTTTTTAATTTTCATGATTCCTTCATTTAGTTACATGACACTATCTGGCAGTTGTGATCCATAGTTTGAGAATCTAAGCTGCAGATTTTTTTCTTTAGGAATTTTATTGTTTTGCTTTTTACACTTAGATATGTGATCCATTTTGAGATAGGTTTGTGCAGGGACTAAGGTCTATGTCCAGATCAACTTTTTGTCCTTTGCATGTGGACAGACAGTTCTTATGCTACTTGTTGAAAAACATTGTCTTTGCTCCATTATGTTTATTATCTTTGCTTCTTTGTCAAAGGTCAGTTGACAATATTTATATTTATGTGGGTCTTTTTATAGTTTCTGTATTTTGCTCCATTACTCAAATTTGTTCTTCATTCACCAATACTACTCTGTCATAGTTACTATAGAACACCTTTGTTCTATAGTTACTATAGCTTGTAAGAAAGTCTTTAAGTTGGGTATTATCTGTCCTCCAATTTGTTCTTTTTTTTTGGTTTTTGGGCCACACCCATTTGACGCTCAGGGGTTACTCCTGGCTATGTGCTCAGAAATCGCCCCTGGCTTGAGGGCACCATATGGGATGCCGGGGGATCAAACCGCAGTCTGTTCTACGCTAGCGTTTGCAAGGAGGACACCTACCTCTAGCGCCACCTCTCCTGCCCCTCCAATTTGTTCTTATCCTTTAATCATGAAGCCAGGAAATCTCAAAGGAAAATAATTTAAAATACCTAAAGCTGAACGAAAGTGAAAACAAATCAACAAAATATGTAACAACTAGATTGGTATTAGTAATTTATAACACTAAATTTTCTTTTTTGGTTTTTGGGTCACACCCAGCAGCGATCAGGGGTTACTGCTGGCTCTATGATCAGAAATCACTCCTGCCAGGCTTGGGGGACCATATGGGATTCCAGGATTCGAATTACCATACTTCTGCGCGCAAGGCAAATGCCTTACCTTCATGCTATCTCTCCGGCCCCTAAATGGTTATATTTAAAATGAAAAGCCTTGTATATATATATAAGTGCTTATATCAAGGAATGAAAAAAGGAACAGCTAAAGAATATAATAAAGAACAAATAAAAAAGCAGGATAAAGGGCCTTAACCGTTTAGTAGAATTGGAACAGAGAAACTACAGAAAAAATTAAATGGAATATAAATCTGTTTGATATAACATAAAATAGATAAACCTCTATAAAGATAACTAAAAGTGAAAGAACCTAAAACACAAATTATCAATACCAGAAATAAAATATGGGGTGGCACTAGAGGGCTTACAGTTGTTCAAAATTAGTAAGAGAACACTGTGAATTTATTCACATATTTGACAACTTAGAAGAAATGAGCAAATTACTCACAATTAAACTGCTAAAACTCACCTGAAATAAAGTAATCAAAATACCTCTATACCAGTTAAAGAAATTGAATTTAAAATGGTAAAAGATTCTATACAAAAAAAAATCTCCAGGCACGGATATTTTCAGTGAACCACTTTTTCTTATAGCTGTATGAACTATTTAAAAAATAATGTTTCACACAATCTCTTCCAAAAACCGGAAGAAAATGTAACACTTCAAACTCATTTTATGAGCCAAGCACACCAAAACCACAGAAAGATGGAAGAAAAACCAGAAACTGCAGGCCAACATCTCTCATGAACATAAAGAAAGAGTAAAAATATACTCAAAAAAGAAATAAAACTATACTACATCAAGTTTCACAATTTATATCCTATAAGGTTGATATCATAATTTATTTCTAATATCCAATTTTGGCTCAACATACAAAACCCATTCAGCATAATTTATCCTATTAATTGGGATAAGGGAGAAAAGGTCTTGGTCAACTGTAAGACTGAAAAATCCAGCATGATAAAAACATTTAGCAAGTTGGGAAAAAGAGGGTTGTATTAGTTTCCAAGAATTTATGTAACACACTGACACAAAATGGGTAGTTTAAAACGAGAACTTTACATTCTTTCATAGTTTTGGATGTTGAATGCCCAAAATCAAAGCGTTGGCAAGATTAGATCTTACTGGAGGACCTGAAGGAAAATTTGTGCGATGCCTTTTTCTGGCCACTTGTTAACAACTTCTGGCATTGTTTTGCTTGTAAATGCATCATTCCAGTCTCTGCTTCTATCTTCACACCGCCTTTGCTACTATGTACCTTTGTGTTAAATCTTTCCTTTTCTTATGAAGGTATTAGTAGGGTTTAGGGCCTGCCCTGTATCTAGGATTTATTTATTATTTATCATTGATTTACCATATTATGTAGGTAAAAGTTTGACTTAATACCTCTATGTATGAGTAACTGTAACTTCTCCCACCACCCAAAAATCACCATTCATAGGCAGTAATATACCATCTCTCCCTCCTCTTTCCCTCTGGTAACCATGAGAGCTTTCACTGACTGTAGGGATTATTTTTATTTTTTTGCCAGCTCATTGAAGTTAGCCATTCATATGAGCTTCTTTGATTTATTCATATTCTACACACTGAAACCATTCAATATTTGCCTTTCAGTTCCTTATTTATTTTAGCATAGTCACTTTAAATTCTATACATTTGTCCCAGAGGGCAAAATTTTATCTTTTTTAATGGTAAAAATACACAACTTATATAGAGAGTATATATGTTATATATGTATATATTATTTACATTTAAATACCTATAAGTGTTATAGTTGGCTCATATGGAATACCTATTTTTCTTTAAAGGAATATATATGTCATTTCCCATAAAGTCTGTACCAGTTGGTTTGGGTTTTTTTTTTTTTTTGGCTTTTTGGCCTTTTGGGTCACACCCGGCCACGCTCAGGGATTCCTCCTGGCTTTATGCTCAGAAATTGCTCCTGGTAGGCTCAGGGGACCATATGGGATGCCGGGATTTAAACCACCATCCTTCCACATGAAAGGCAAACGCCTTACCTCCATGCTCTCTCCAGCCCCAAATACCAGTTTATATTCTCATTTACAACATATCATTCTCTATACATTGTCAACAGTACTTTCTTATAAACTTTTTGTTACATGTCATTCTCACAAATGAGAAATAATCTTCTAGTTTAGGTTTGTACTTCTCTAATAATGGATGATATTGAGCCTTTTTTTTTTTATCATGTTTTGGGCCAATCAAATAATCATTTCAAAATAAGTTCATATTATTCACAGTACCAGGGACTTTGTGGTTGTGTGTGTGGGAGGATACAAATAAATACGTGATAGAAGAGAGTTACCTTAATTTGATAAAGAGCATCTAAAAATAACTTACACCAACTTTGTGCTTAATGGTGAAATGCTGAATGATTTCCTCTAATATTGGTATCAATGCAGAAATATCCACTCTTAATTCACTTATTAAATAAAGTATGGGAAGTCATAAGCATTGTAATATGGCAATAAATGAAAAGACAGGGACTGGAGTAATACCACAGCAGGAAGGGTGTTTGCCTTGCACAAGGCTGACCTGAGTTCG
Organism: Suncus etruscus; assembly: GCF_024139225.1. Lineage (NCBI taxonomy): Eukaryota > Metazoa > Chordata > Mammalia > Eulipotyphla > Soricidae > Suncus > Suncus etruscus. The sequence continues at coordinate 130,573,355 of NC_064868.1, read as the reverse complement.
ATCCCAGACATCCTGTATGGTCCCCCAAGCCTTCCAGAAGTCATTTCTGGGTGCAGAGCCAGGAGTAAGCCCTGAACACTATGGGGTGTGGCCCCAAACCCAAAAACAAACAAACAAATAAAAGACATAGACTGGTAAGAAAAAAATAAACCTGTCTCTGTCCAAGAAAAGAGACATCCAAATTATGTAGAGGACTCTCATTTTACTAAAGAACACATACATATGGCAAGTAATTGCACAAAATGCTATTAAAATCATTATCCCTATGAATTTGCAAAATAAGCCATATATCATATAGCTATAGTGGTTAATGTGGAAAATTACCACAATATCAAGTGCTGACAAAAATGGAGACTAATTCATACACTCTTAATGAATATGTATATTGATATAAGAACTCTTGAAAATGGTGGCTATTTTTCTTAAAAAATTACAATGATCATTTAACCCAACAGTTTCACTGAGGTATTATTTCAGAGAAATGGAAATTTTTTCACATAAATATTTGTACACTATAAGCATTAGAATTTTATTCAGTAGCCAAAAATTCCCAAACTTATATACAGATGTGAATCCAGAGCTATATAGTACAGTGGGTAGGAAACTACCTTGCACATGGCTGACCAGGGTTCAGCCCTACGGTTGGCTGAGCCCTCTAGAGGTGATCTCTGAGTGGAGAGCAAGGAGTAACCTGAGCACCAGTGGATGTAGCCAAAAATAATAATAATAAATAAAAGACAATGAAACCATAGAAAAATTGGGTGAATCCCTAATTCTACTAGGTGAAATAGCCATATACAAAGTTCCCATAATTAGATTTCAAATAATATTTAGGAAGTTACAACATTTTAGAAAAGGAAAACAAGGGGCCAGTGAGGTGGCGCTAGAGGTAAGGTGCCTGCCTTGCAAGCGCTAGCCAAGGAAGGACCTCGGTTCAATCCCCCGGCGTCCCATATGATCCCCCCAAGCCAGGAGCAATTTCTGAGCGCTTAGTCAAGAGTAACCCCTGAGCATCAAACGGGTGTGGCCCTAAAAACAAAAAAAAAAAAGAAGAAAAGAAAAGAAAAAGAAATTAGTCTTTGCCACAGAAAGGAGATAGATGTTATTTTAAAATGTCACATGAGAGAACATTGTGATGATGGAAATATTCGCTATAATGATTGTACATGTGATTACATTGTATAGAACTAAAAGTACACATACACTCATAAGTCTAAATCTGGAGAAATAGAAATAAGATTTGTGGGTTCTATCAATTACTGTTTCCTGGTGGTGATATCATGCCATTTTTTATAAAATATCTTCGGGCAGGGAGGGACTGGGTAAATTATTAGATTCCTATTTTAGATACTTGAAACGAAAACCATAATAAAATTTAATATAAATTAATGAACACTCCAAATACATTGTCTTCTGGTTTATTTAAAAATATATAAAGATCCGTGACTTAACAGTCCTAAGAAACTGAGGCAGTCACAATAACAGTGGAGTACTCTTTGTTATGCAGAAGAGCCATTTTCTTTCTTTTGCAGTTAACATTTTTAAATTTTCTTTTTAAGCTATTTAAACATGATTTACAAAATTATTCATAATACAATTGTTTCATATATTTAACACCAATCCTACCACTGATGTTGCCCTACTCCATCAGTCTCCAGTTTTCCCTCACCACCTCAGTCTACCTCCAAGAGGCATAAAATAATTTTTTTCTATGTAAATTTTTTTTATTTTTAATATATTTAATATTTAAGTAACATGATCATAGTTGGGTTACAATCACAAACAGAACACCCCCTTCACCAGTGTATCATTCCCCCTGCCCCCCTTCCCATCCCCTGCCTGTATTTGAGACAGGCATTCTACTACAGTTATTTTATTTGTTTTTTTTGTTTGTTTTTTTTTAATATAAATTTTTATTTTGATCATAATGGCTTACATATTGTTGACAATAATATTTTAGGTACATATTTACATAAAATCAGGGGGGATTCCCATCGCCAAATTGTCATCCCTACGCCTCCGTTTCTATCCTACCTCCCTTTTCCTTTTCCCTCACCCCAGGGCGGCTAGAATATGTGGTCCCCTCTGTATCTAACCCACTACTTAGTAGTCTTGCACCTGTTTGGTCCTGATGCCTCCCTTATTTCCCCCTCTATCTGGAGTCAGGACTAGCTAGTTCAAGTTGCGTGGTTTTGTTTGAAGGAGAAAAAAGCAATAAACTGGGGTAAGAGTCTAATACCCCGAAAATGGGCGGAGTCCTTCTAAAGGCTCTCATCATCACTCTGGGAGATGGAGAAAAAGTAGGTGAAACACTCCACTAGTACCAAAAGAAGTGTCAAATATCCAGTGAGGGCTCCAGCTATTTCGATAAGCACCACACAGAGCAGACAAAACAAACAAACAAACAAGTAGAAAAAAAATAAAACAAAAACAGACAAACAAAAATCACGCCATGGTCTTGAATTAAGAAACATGGCATAGCACATAACGAAAGAGAAGAAAGGAAGAGAAAAAAAAATAGAAAAAATAAGTATAATTGGGGACTACACTTTCAATAATCACACCCAAACAGAGAAATCGACCAAAATAGATTGGTAAATCAAAAATAATAATAACAATAATAAATGAAGGTACTATATATATTTATATCAAAAAAATAACCAAGGTTTTGTGCTTTTTGTATTTTTGTTTTTTTCCCTCCTGCACTGGCACAGTAAATATTGGGGTCATTCGAAAAAGAATTCACTTGGCCTAAGAGATATGGGATTTCTCCGTCCTTGGAGCATACTGTCATGGGATCAACTCTAGACATTGCTCAGGATCCTTTACTTTGCCGGTGGTGTTTTTTGTTTTTTTTTTTCCTTTCTTTTTTTTTTCCTTTGGTGTGTGGAAGACTTCTGCTCTGTGTTTAGAGGTCTCAGTATCTGTACAGATCCTGAGGTGGGACTTATGATGAAGTCAGTCTTTGTGGTTCTAGAGGTTCTGTTACCTCAGTGTCATTTTAACCCATCTTCTGTGGTTGATGATCTTGGTCTTTGCACTGAGCCTAGGGTGGCACCTAGGATAGCGTCTTTCTTTGTGCTCCCAAAAGCCCCATTCCGTTACAATTGTCTCTGCCGGATATTTGGGGCTGGGGATCATGATTCTTGTGCAGGTCATAGTTCAAACCCTAAACTAGGGCTTATTTATTGGTCCCAAGATGTATACAGTCTGGTCGTGAATCAAGCAGCCAGTCATCTGTAAATCCCGATCTTGGGTTTTTGTCCTACCAAAGGGAGCCAAGACTTCTGGTTTTGTCTTGTCATTAGTTGGTAAGGTAGGCTAATCTGCTCTAAGGTCAAAATGATCGCATTTTCCCCGTTGTCAGGATATCATGTTAGAGGTGGGCCTTGTTGTTGGTCTCGTCGTATTAAGGCCGTCCTGGATGGAGTTTGTTTCCTGCAGCTGTTGTGGAGAGCTGTGCCGTTTCTATGTCGGAGATCCAGGGTTCAAGGCTGGATGAATGGTATCTAATCACCTGAGGTCTAATTTGATTCCACATGACATATTTTCAAGGCAGGAGATATCCCTATATTTTAAATAACTATGAGTTCCTATCTCTAGTAGATAAGAGCTCTCTTTTATTTTTTTTTTAAATGTAAAATTTCCCCTTTACTTAGTGTGCCTTTGTAGGGGGAAGTGGTGCTACATTATAATGTCTGTGTATTCGTGGGTGGACTGATGGGATAACAGCCACAGGTCACCTACCAAAAAACGAAGAAAAAAAAAGGGGGGGGGGATTGAAACTGTATGTGCTCACAAATATATATGAAGGACAAACATTTAAAAAAAAAAAGATAAATAAATAAATTAAAAAAAAAAAGAAATAAAATGAGTTAGCGAAATTTTTATGGGACCAAAGTGGTGCAAAAGACTACCTTACATTTGGGGGAGGGCAGGTAAAGAGGTGGTGTATTACAGGTCTTATGCCTATGTTGGAAGTACAGTTTTTCCCATTGTCTTTTGGGTTTTTCTTGTGGTGTGTGGGTTCCCAGGCATCTTCCTAACCCACCCCCTGACCTTCTTCAGATTGGTAAATATTTGTGGCAGGGGGGTCTTGGAAGAGTTCTTGCATTGGGGATACTTTTGGATCTAGGCCCGGTTTCAAGGAGCAGTTCGCGTTAGGGGGAGTTGGTCGGGAGGGCCTCGCAGCATGAGTCCATAGGGGAGTTGGCTGTCTTTTCTTTCAGGAGACGAGGTGTGGTTTTATCTGGGTGTCCTCTCGCCTGGGTGCTGGGTACTGGTTCATTGGGTAGGAGGTCGATCTTGATGCCTAATAGAATAAGGACTGGGGGAGAAGAGTTTTAATATGGTGGGAGATCTGGATGGGATTGAGGGGTGAGGGGATAGTTGGATTTCCGGAGGGGGGAAAGGGGAAGGTGTATGGGAAGGGTTTGAAGGGAGAGAAAAGAGAAAATACCTTAGAGAGAAAAGGGGGGGAGAAAGGGAGAAAAGTAATGAGCAGAATAGAAGAAGAAAAAGAAAAAAAAAAGTAGTGAGGAGAGGGGAGAGAATAGCAAGGGAATGCTGGTTTGATTGAATGTGTTCGAAGAATAGAGCCTGTAGTTTAAGTCTGTACGTCTCAGGTACTGCTTCAGTGGTCTGACTGGTCACGTGCTTCAATTCCTAAATGAAGGTATTACCTAAAGATAAAGTGTATGTTAAAGAGTTTTCTTGTGGCCATCTCGTAGTGCAAGCAAGGTATGGTATCCCGTGTGGTATCCCGAGTTGCCACCTTAGTTTGTCCGCCCTTTGTATCCAAGGGCACCTGTGGGCAGAAAAGCTGAGAGGTTATTTAAAGTATAGTAAGATAAAGGCATTAAAAGGTAGTGTTATGGTATGTTGCCATTGTAGTCCGTGATTTCCCTTGGTGTTCTATACTTGTGTTCCTGTATATGAACTCTCAGGGATTATTGTGGACCTTTGTTGTAGAAGTCTGATTACATACCTGTTCTCTCTATGCTGCCGTTTCTGTTGTTGCTGTTTTCTTTGTGGTATAATGTGTAGTCAAGAGTTTGCGTTGTTCCTTTTTCATGTATTTTGGACACTGCTCCCACGTCTATGCTGACTATTACAGTGTTCGGAGTTTCTACCCTGTTATTTGATAGGATTTAGTTGTGTATAAACTATGTGTTCTAGGTGTTTCAGAATAGTGCTACCATTCTGTGTTTATCTTTTGTCTTCTGACTTACTTCGTTTAACATAACATGATCTAGGTCCATCCATGTTGCTGCAAAGTCTGTGATTGTATCGTTTCTGACTGCCATGTAATATTCCATTGTGTATATGTACCACATCTTAATGATCCATTCATCTGTTGTTGGACATCGAGGTTGGTTCCAAGATTTGGCTATTATACTGAGTGCTGCAATAAATAGTGGGGTGCATATATATTTTGGAATGAATGTCCTTCCATCTTGTGGGTATATGCCTAGTAGAGCAATTGCTGGGTCAAATGGCAGATCAATTCTGAGTTCTTTGAGCACTCTCCAGACTTTTCTCCATAGATGTTGGACTAGGGGGCATTCCCACCAGCAGTGGATGAGAGTTCCTTTCATACCGCATCCTCGCCAACAAAGGTTGTTTCCATTATTTTTGATGTGAGCCAACCTCACTGGTGTAAGGTGGTATCTCATTGTTGTCTTGATTTGGATCTCCCTGATGATGAGTGAAGGTGAGCATGTTTTCATGTGTTTGTTGGCCATCCTTCTGTCTTCCTCAGAGAAGTGTCTATTCATTTCATCTCCCCATTTTTCTATGGCTTTATTTGGTTTTGAGGGGCTCAGCTTTCTGAGTGCTTTGTATGTTCTAGATATCAGCCCTTTATCTGATATGTCAAGTGAAAAGATTTTTTCCCATTCTGTTAGCTGTCTTCTTGCATTAAGTAGGGTTTCTTTTGCCATGCAGAAGCTTTTTAGTTTGATGTAGTCCCATTTGTTTATATTTGATGCTAACGTTCTTGCCATTGGTGCTCCGTTCTCAAAGACCTTTTTGATATATAGGTCTTCGAGTGTTCTGCCTATATTATTCTCGATAAACTTTATAGATTCAGGTCTGATTTCAAGGTCTTTGATCCATTTTGAGTTGACTTTTGTATAAGGAGTGAGGTATGGGTCAATTTTCACTTTCGTACATGTGGTTTTCCAGTTGTACCAACACCATTTGTTGAATAGGCTTTCTTTGTTCCATTTCAGATTCTTGCCTCTTTTATCAAATATTAGTTGGCTGTATATCTGGGGGTTTATGTCTGGGAATTCTGTTCTGATCCACTGGTCTGAGCTCCTGTCTCTGTTCCAGTACCATGCTGTTTTAATTACTATGGCTTTATAGTATAGTTTCAAGTTAGGTAAGGAGATGCCTCCCAGCTTCTTGTTTTTCAGTATGTGTTTGGCTATCCTGGATCTTTTGTGGTTCCAGATGAATTTTGTGATTGATTGTTCTATTTCTTTAAAGAATTGTGTCTGAATTTGGATAGGGATTGCATTAAATCTATATAGAAGTTTGGGTAAGATAGTCATTTTGACTATGTTAATTCTACCTACCCATGAGCATGGGATGTTCTTCCATTTCTTTAGATCTTCTTCAATTTCTTTCTGAAGTGTTTTGAAGTTTCCCTGGTAAAGGTCTTTCACTTCTCTTGTAAGGTTTATTCCTAGATACTTGATATTTTTTGATACTATCTTAAATGGGATTGTATTTTTAATCTCTCTCTCCTCAACTTCATTGTTTGTATATAGAAACGCTACTGTCTTTTGTGTATTGACTTTGTATCCAGCCACTTTGCTGTATTGGTTGATTGTTTCTAGGAGTTTTACTGTGGACTCTTTAGGGTTTTTGATGTATATCATCATATCGTCGGCAAATAGAGCTAGCTTGTGTTCATCTTTCCCTACTTGAATTCCTTTGATTCCCTTCTCTTGTCGGATTGCTATTGCTAGCACTTCTAAGGTTATATTGAATAAGAGTGGAGAGAGTGGACAGCCTTGCCTAGTTCCTGACCTTAGTGGGAATGCTTCTAGTTTCTCGCCATTAAGTATAATGTTGGCTGTAGGCTTTTCATATATAGCTGTAACTATCTTGAGGAAGGTTCCTTCTAACCCTATTTTGCTGAGTGTCTTTAACATGAAAGGATGTTGGATTTTGTCAAATGCCTTCTCGGCATCAATTGATATGATCATGTGGTTTTTGTCTTTCATGTTGTTGATGTGATGTATCATGTTTATTGATTTGCGTATGTTGAACCAACCTTGCATTCCTGGTATGAAACCCACTTGGTCGTGATGTATGATCTTTTTGATGAAGTGTTGGATTCGGTTTGCTAGGATTTTGTTGAGTATCTTTGCATCTATGTTCATTAGTGAGATTGGTCTGTAGTTTTCTTTTTTGGTGGTGTCTTTGCCTTCTTTGGGAATGAGTGTGATATTAGCCTCATAAAAGGAGTTGGGGAGGATTCCTGTTTTTTCTATGGTTTGGAAAAGCCTTTGGAACAGTGGTAATAGGTCTTCTTTAAATGTTTGATAGAATTCACCTGTAAATCCATCTGGGCCTGGGCATTTGTTCTTAGGGAGTTTTTTAATTACCTCTTCAATTTCCTCTGAAGTGATTGGTCTGTTTAGACTTTCTAGATCTTCCTTTTCCAGTCTTGGAGGAGGGTGTTTGTCCAAGAATCTGTCGATTTCTACTGGGTTCTCTAGCCTACTTGAGTATAGTTGTTCATAATATGATCTCATGATATGTTGTATTTCTTGGGGTTCTGTTGTAATCTCTCCCCTTTCATTTGTGATCCTAGTGATTTGGGTGTTTTCCCTCTTTTTTTTGGTGAGTCTCGCCAATGGTTTGTCTATCTTGTTTATTTTTTCGAAAAACCAACTCCTGGTCTCATTGATTTTTTGTATTGTTTTCTTAGTTTCGATATTGTTTATTTCTGCTCTGGTTTTTATTATTTCTTGCCTTCTGTTTGTGGTTGGATTTCTCTGTTGCTGTTGTTCCAATTCTTTGAGGTGATCTTTTAAACTGTTGGTTTTGTTGTTTTCCTGTTTCTTGACATAGGCCTGTATTGCTATGAGTTTCCCCCTAATTACTGCTTTTGCTGTGTCCCATAGATTTTGACATGTTGTCTCTTCATTGTCATTTGTCTCAAGGAATCTTTTTATTTCTTCCTTGAGTTGTTCTTTGATCCAGCTGTTTTTAAGCAGCATGTTGTTTAGTCTCCAGGTATTAGTTTTCCTCCATTGCTTCTTCTTGACATCAATTTTAAGCTCTGTTGCATAGTGATCTGAAATGGTACTTCTAATTATCCTTACCTTTGTGATCTTACATAGGTTGGCTTTGTATCCTAAGACATGGTCTATTCTGGAGAAGGTTCCATGTGGGTTTGAGAAGAATGTGTATTCTGCTTTCTGGGGATGGAGGGCTCTATATAAGTCTGTTAGCCCTAAATCTTCTAATTTTTCATTTAGAGCTCTTATTTCTTTGCTATTTTTCTGCTTGGAGGATCTGTCCAGTGGTGATAGTGGAGTATTGAGGTCCCCTACTATTATCACAATTCCCTTCATGTGTTTCTCCAGGTTTGCCAGTAGTTGCCTCACATATTTTGGTGACTCTACATTAGGTGCATAGATATTGACCAGGGTTAGTGTTTCTTGATCTAATGTTCCCCTGACCAGTAAGTAGTGACCCTCTTTGTCTCTGATCACTTTCTTGAGGTTGAATACAATTTGGTCTGATATAAGAATGGCTGTCCCTGCTCTTTTTTGTTTTCCATTGGCCTGAATAATTACTTTCCATCCTTTTATTCTAAGCCTGTGCTTATCCTGTAGCTGTAGGTGTGTTTCTTGCAGACAGCAGAAGTCCGGTTTATTTTTCCTAACCCAGTTCTCTACTATGTGTCTTTTAATTGGAGAGTTTAGTCCGTTTACATTTAGGGAAATTATTGATAGAGAGGACTGTTGTGCAGTTGTATTGTGTGGAGTGGTTGTTGTTACAATCGGGGGTTTGGATTGTGTAATTCTTCTCTGAGTAAGTCGCTTAGGATCGGCTTAGTTTGCACAAATAGTTCAAGTTCATTCATGTTTGAGAATGTTTTTAGTCTGCCCTCCCATATGAATGATAGTTTTACTGGGTATTGGACCCTGGGTTGGAAATTTCTTTCATTCAGTCGTTTAAATATGTCATTCCACTGTCTTCTTGCTTGAATTATTTCAAATGGGAGATCTGGTTTGATTCTTATGTCCTTTCCTTTGTACTTGAGGTTTTTTTTCTCCCTTATTGCTTTCAGGAGTTCCTCTTTCTCTTTGTTTTTTGCCATTTGGATTATTATGTGTCTTGGTGTGGGTTTATTGGGGTCTACTTTATTAGGGACTCTCTTGACTTCTTGGATTTGTCCTGAATTGTCTTTCCAGAGGGTGGGAAAGTTCTCTGTTATTATCTCCCTGACTACCTGTTCTACCCCCTTCCCTATTTCCTCCCCTTCTGGTATACCCACAATTCTTAGATTGTTTCTTTTGTCCTTGTTGATTAGATATTGGATTTTTCCTTCCAGTGCTTTGCCTTTTATTTCTTTGTTGGTTTCTTGATCATTTTTTGATTGCAGTTTTCCTTCGAGTTCTTCTATGTGCTTCTCCAACTCTGTGTTTCTGCTCGTAAGGCTTGTTACCTTGTCTTTTAATTCCTTCACTTCTTTTTGTATGGACTCTCTCATGTTCTTTGACATTTCTTCTTTAATTTGGCTGATTCGTTCGTCCATGGATTTTTTATATTCGGTTGTTAGGGTTTCTTTTAATTCTTTTAGTAATTCTTGCATTTCCTTCCTCATGACTGCTTTTAGGTCTTCTTCCCATGGATCTGTGCGCTTTGGTGGACTTGGAAATTTGATAGGGTTTGTCATGGTGTCTCCAGTTATTAGCGATTTCCTTGCTTTACGCATTGTTCTTTGTATTTAATGGTGTATTTTGGAGTGCTGTGGCTTCTAATTTTGGCCTGCTTTGGTCCCCTTCCTGAAGGTGTTTCTAGAGGGGCCTGTTGGGTGAGTTTGTTGGGCCTAGCCCTTTTTCCTCCCCTTTGCTACCTAGAGTGCAGCCTTCCTGCTGTGGGTCTTGTCCCTTTCTGCTCCTTATTTCTGTCAGCGGTGCAGTTCCACTCCTGGCCACAATGGTTACTGGCGCTGTTGAGCCTAGCTCTCAGTCCCCCCTCCTTTCTCTGGGAGTCAATGGAGCTCCGCCCCCTCCACTCCTCCCTTGAAGGGTTCCCTCAGTTCAACCCTTCAGGCTCTGTCCTCACCCTTGGGGAGTCCCTGGTCCACTCCAGGGTCCAGGGAGGTGGACTGCTCTAGTTCCCCTGCGAGTCCAGGTGGCTGGCCCTATCTCTCCCGTCTGTTCGGGTCGCTCAACTTGACTTTCTAGTCACCCACCTGGGGGAAGGGAGTCACTCAACCCTCTCTGGCTGGCACACAGGGGTTCCTTGGGGAAGGGTCCGTCCCAAATGCCGCGCGCAAAGAGACAGAAATTCCCTCACTCACTCCTCCAGCCAGCCCGCCAAAGGGTCCGACCCAGACACCGGCGCAAAGAGACAGAAATTCCCTCACTCACTCCTCCAGCAGGCCAGCCGGGGTCCCTGGGGAAAGGGTCCGACCCAGACACTGGCGCAAAGAGACAGAAATTCCCTCACTCACTCCTCCAGCCGGCCCGCCGGGGTCCCTGGGGAAAGGGTCCGACCCAGACACCGGCGCTAAGAGACAGAAGTTCCCTCACTCACTCCTCCAGCCGGCCCGCCGGGGTCCCTGGGGAAAGGGTCCGACCCAGACACTGGCGCAAAGAGACAGAAATTCCCTCACTCACTCCTCCATCCGGCCCGCCAAAGGGTCCGACCCAAACATCGGTGCAAAGAGACAGAAATTCCCTCACTCACTCCTCCAGCCGGCCCGCCGGGGTCCCTGGGGAAAGGGTCCGACCCAGACACCGGCGCAAAGAGACAGAAATTCCCTCACTCACTCCTCCAGCCGGCCAGCCGGGGTCCCTGGGGAAAGGGTCCGACCCAGACACCGGCGCAAAGAGACAGCTATTTTATTTGTTTTTAAGTTCATAAATTGTTTTTTTGTTTTCTTTAAAGGATAACAGTAAAAAAATATATAGTAAAGGTGTGATAGTGGCAATTGCCATTGTTTGCATAGGCCCAGAAAAATATGGCGAAAACGGAAAAAAAAATCCTTGGCCTGATTACAAGAAGGCCTCACCCCAGAAGTTTATTGGCATAAGACCGACTCTAGGCTCCAGGCATTCCAGTCTGTCCAACCCCAGTCGTTCTCCGTGGTCCCGGTGAAACTTTTCATACTTTAGCTGTTGTTGGTATCAGGTTTCTATATTTAAAGATTCTGGATTCTATGCATTTCTTTCTTTTTTAATAAATTATCTTTATTTAAACACCGTGATTATAAATATAATTGTAGTTGTATGATTACAGTCATGTAAAGAACACCCCACTTCACCAGTGCAGGATTCCCACCACCAATTTCCCAGATCTATCTACTCCCCACCCCACCCACACCTGTACTCGAGATAGGCTTTCTTTTTCCCTCATTCATTCACATTGTTATGATAGTTTTCAGTGTAGTTATTTCTCTAACTGCACTTATCACTCTATGTGGTGAGCTTCGTGTCATGAGCTGCACCTACATGGGAAGATAGGGGGAAATAAGGATTGGGACTGAGGCAGTAAAACATTAGAAATGAGATTTGTAGGGCAGTATCAAGGTCACAATACAAGATGAATGTTATGGATATATAAAATATATGCATACAATACTATCAATAGGAAAACAAGAAGAAAAAAAATTCCAGTGACTGTCCCAACATAAACCAGTGCTAGAACAGCCCGCCCTCCTCCCAAAGCGCATTCCCATTAGTGCGGGGAGAGGTGGGGGGAAGCCTGAGGACCACTAAGAGTCCACCTGAACCCACTTCTGGCCATCTGAGCTGGCACCCAGAGAAGGCCTGAAGTCAGGGGAAAAAGACAAGGACAGCTGGGGGCCTGCCAAGCCTTTCAGCACTCCACAGGCTAGGGAGAAAGGCTCCAGTATGGGGCCTCCCCAAACCCCATACCTGGCAAGAACTGGTCTCCAGAAACAAAGAGGAAACTGGAAGCCAGATGTCTGCCCGCCCTCCTCCCCATGCACCTCCCCCCTGGAGTACAGAGGGAGAGGGGAAGCCTGAGGACCACTAAGAGTCCACCTGAACCCACTTCTGGCTATCTGGCTGGCACTCAGGGAAGGCCTGGAGTCAGGGGAAAAAGACAAGGACGGCTGGGGGCCTGCCAAGCCTCCCAGTACTCCCCTGGCTAGGAAGAAAGGCTCCGGTATGGCGGTATGCATTTCTTTCATTGAACTCAGGCTGATGTGAATCATCCTCTAGTTTCAGCACACCATTAGATGCAGACCGGTCTGCCCTGCAAGCAGGCTGTTGCTGAGTCATCTGGGTGTTGAGAGCACTCTTTGGAGTAAGTCAATGCCAGAGCAGTGGTAGGTCTTCCCTGGTAGAGGTTTGCATCCTGTTATAGACAATTATGATGGTTTCCATACATGGTATCCATTGTTCAAGTGTGTGTGGGTGATGCCCATTCTTCTGAGACCTAAGCCAAATTATTATGCCAATGTTCAAGGTATAAAGCCTAACTGCATTACCAAATTTGTGTTCCCATCTCTATTAGATAAGAACTTGTTTGCATGTGTATTATTTTCCCATTTTAATGTACCTATGTAAAAGAGAAACAATGCCACAAGATATTGTTGGTGCATCTGGGGGCCGATGAATAAAGTCCAACATTTCCCGTAACTTGGTTCAAACATGAATTCTATAGAAATACTCTTCTATCAGTATTGCTTATAAAACAGATCTCAAAGGGGGAAAAGGAAACAAACAATCAAATAAAAAAACAGTGGGCAAAATTGCGAGCTAATGGGCGTCGTTCAGATTATGACAAACAGATTAAACACAATGATATCCAAAAATTTGTCAATGTTTTGTGTGGGGGCGCTAGCCCTGTTTCAGAATGGACAGGTTTAGTAAGGAAACTTGCCTGGGACTTCCTCTTGTGCTGCTGTTCCCCATGCTGCCAGAGACTCCCAGCTCCCAGGAAGGAAAGAGATCCTTCAAGAGCTGGAAGGCCGGAAGGTCAAAGCCCCCACACAATCCCTCCCTCCAGAGCCAGACGGGAAATGGGGAAAGCCTAGGGTAACCTATAAGCTCCTCATCGGGACCCACCTCGCTGGCTTGCCTAGGCCTGTGGCCCAGCGGAAGCCCTGGAGTTCTGGAGGAAAGAGGTAGAGGGGTGCTGGGGTGACCCACGTTTTGAACCCCTTCCTAGGCCTGGTTAAAAAGGCCTTTGGGGCCCGGAGAGATAGCACAGCGGCGTTTGCCTTGCAAGCAGCCGCTCCAGGACCAAAAGTGGTTGGTTTGAATCCCGGCGTCCCATAAGGTCCCCTGTGCCTGCCAGGAGCTATTTCTGAGCAGACAGCCAGGAGTAACCCCTGAGCACTGCCAGGTGTGGCCCAAAAACCAAAATAAATAAATAAATAAAAAATAAAAAGGCCTTTGGTATGGCGGAGGGCTGCCAAACCCCATGCTGGCAGAAACTCCCCGATCCCAGGAAGGAAAGAGATCCTGGCATAAAATAATTTACTTTAAAAAATTACTTTATCAAGCTTGTATAACCCACACTAAAACATAAAATTATTATTGCATTAATAATTCCCTTTGTGGTGAGGATTACTGTTGGGATGAATGAGGTGGCACATGTGTGCTGTGCTGACTCTCAAGTTGCACACATGCTGGCTCTCTAAGGTTGCACATTCATTCTGGCTATGAGGCTTAAACATGTATGCTATAAGGCTGAAATATGTATAACACATTTATGGAATAAATCCCTATGAGAATCTTCTCAGGTTGCACACATGTGCTTGATTTTTGAGGTTGCACAGATGCTGGTTCTCTGAGGATTCACATTCATTCTGGCTCTTTGTTTTACCTTTTTTGTGTGGTTTTTGGGTCGCACCTGGCAGTGCTCAGGGGAAACTCCTGGCTCCATGCTCAGAAATTGCTCCTAGCAGGCACGGGGGACCATATGGGAAGCCGGATTCGAACTGATGACCTTCTGCATGAAAGGCAAACGCCTTACCTACATGTTATCTCTCTGGCCCCCATTCTGGCTCTTTGAGGCTGCACATGTATGCTGGTTCTCTCAGGTTACACACGTATTATGTCTAGAAGAGACATTTTCATCCCAAGTCAGTCAGCCCCAAGAAGAGCATGGATGACCCGCTTCATTCTGTGGCTGTGCATTTTTTCTAGTCAATAAACTGCACTGCAACACATAAAATATGTCACTACACTGCAAAGGTCACAATGGGAAAACAACACAGACCCTAGCATTCTTAGTGAATGAAGATGGTAGTTCTGAAGACCAAACTAGTATGAGCCACTTACATATGCCTCTCTGAGGACTTGAGAGAGGAAATATTGAGGATGTTTAAGAGCTCAAAGAAACCATAGAATGGTCAGCCAATAGGACACAAGAGGATATGAGAGTAGAAATGAAAAATCTTCAAAAAATAGAACTTAAAAAATTGGTAAATGAAATGAGAGAAAATCACTAGAAGGCCTCCCCAGCAGAATAACTAATAGCTGGTGAAGACAGAATGAGATCGAATATGAACTGCATAATATCTCCAGAAAACAACAGGAGATGGAAGAGTCTTTACTTGAACAGAAGATGAACAAGTCCTCAAAATAATAAAAACAGATGACAAAGAACTTGGGATAAAGTCAACTGAAACAACATAAGAATCACTGGGAAAACCCATGGAAGAAGCAATAGTCTGGGCTAGAGAGTTAGCACAGCAGTAGGGTGTCTGCCTTGCATGCCACTGATCCAGGACGGATGGTGGTTCAAATCCTGGTATTCCATATGGTGCCCAGTCAGGAGTGATTTCTGAGTGCAGAGCCAGGAGTAACCCCTGAACACCCAAAACAAACAAACAAAAGAAATTTAAAAAAAAGCAACAATCAAAGACATCACTGCTGGTAATTTCCCAGAACTCTCATTCTAGTCACCAGCTAAAAGAGACCCAGATAAAGGTATGCCCTAAGGCACATGCTTGGGGTACAATGATGTAAACCATAGATAGAATACTAAATGTAGCAAAATCAATGAAGGAAATTACATACAAAGAGGCATCCTTAGGAGTGAAAAAAAAGAAGCATCCTTACCATTTAAAGCAGATTTATCACAAGTAACTCAAGACACAAGGCAATGGCTGAATATAGTGAAAAGAAACTCAATAAAATGAATGTCAATAAAATAAAGTGTGTAAAGAATACTTTACACATAAAGAATCTGATTTAGGTTTGAAGTAAGGATACACAGATTTACAGATAAATATCAACTTAGAAACTTGACAGATTCAAAACCATCTTTAAAATAGGTATTGAAGGGGGTACTTTAAGGCAATACAAACCCCACAAATATATCAAACTTCTACAAAAAGATGACACAAAATCTCATGACAATCATTTCTCTTACTGTCATGGACTAAAAGCACCAACTAAGAGAAACAGATTGGTAAATTGAATGAGAACATTGAATTCAACATTCTGCTGCCTGCAATAAACATTTGAATAGTCAGAGTAAACATAGACTCAAAGTCAAAGTTTGAAAGACAATCCTTAAGCAAACAACTCCCTTAAGAAGCCTGAAGTGATCATACTAGTATCATACGACATACACCTCAGGCTCAAAAATGTTATAAGAGACAAAGAGAGAATCATTTCTTAATAATGAAGGAAAATGTACATTCAAAATAATCACACTCCTAAATGTATATGCACCTAACAAGGGGCCAGAAAAAGATTTAACACTACTGCTAATAGACTTTGAAAAAAGATATCAATAGAAACACTATAGTAGTGGAAGACTTCAACACTACTCGGTCACCTTTATGACAGATTAGCTAGGCTAAAATGCAACAAAAATACACTGGCTTTAAAGGAAGAATTGGAAGAGTCTTCTGGAAAGAAGATTGGGGCATAACTTTCCCCTACTTTAAACTCAAGGAGTAGGCTTTAAAATATTGGAATATTGGAATGAAGACACACCATGAGACTGACCCTCAATATAAGATAAATTAAATTCATGGTTAATAAATTAAACATGAATAAAATGCAGCAAGGAAAACATCTTCCACAAGTGGTGTTGGAAAAACTGGTCAACTACATGCAATAAAGTGAACTCTGACCTGTCTTTTATGCCATGTGCAAAATACAAATCAAAATGGATTAAAGCCTTTGATATCAGACCTGAAATGATAAGGTACATAGAGGAAAACTTAGGCAGAACATTTCATGATATTGAAGGTAAAGGCGTCTTCAATGATGAACCACTACTGATGAAGCAAGTGCAAGCAAAGATAAACAAATGGAACTACATTAAAGCAAGAAGTTTCTGCACCTCAAAAGAAATGATAAATCAAATTAAAAAAAAAGACTGCCCATAAAATGGGAGAACCTGTACACACAATACCCATCTGATAAGGGCTTAATATTTAAGATATATAAGACACTCATGGAGCTTAACAGGAAAAACACATAACTCCTGAGTGGCTAAAGAAATTGGGGTACATCTGCACAATGGAATACTATGCAGTCATCAGGAAAAATGAAGTCATGAAATTTTCTTACACATGAATGGACATGGAAACTAGTGTGCTGAGTGAAAAAGTCAGAAATAAATAGACACAGAATAATCTCACTCATGTATGGGCTTTAAGAAAAATCAAAGATAGTACGTTAATAATACCCAAAGACAATAGAGATGAGGGTTGGAAGGACTAGCGTATGATATGAAGCTTACCACAAAGAGTGGTGAGTGCAGTTAGAGAAATAACTACACTAACGACTATCATGACAATGGTAGTGAGTGAGAGAAATAGATTGCCTGTCTCAAATACTAGTAGGGGGTTGGGAGGAGGGAGATGGGGGGGCGGTCATTGGAGATGGGAAGGTTGCACTGGTGAAGGGGGGTGTTCTTTTTATGACTGAAACCCAACTAGAAACATGTTTATAATCATAGTGCTTAAAGATATTATTTTAAAATTAAAAATAAATAAATGAGAAAAAGAGATGAACAGAAACTTCCTCAAAGAAGAAATACAGATGGACAAAAGGCACAGGAAAAAAATGCACCATATCATTACTCACCAGGGAGATGCAAATCAAAGCAATAATGAGTTGTCATCTCATCCACAGGCTGGCACACATCACAATAAAACAAGATCAGCCATTGCTGGAGAGGATGAAGGGAGAAAGGAACTCTTTCACTGCTTGTGAGAATGTCAACTGGTCCCACCTTTTTGGAAAACAATATGTATATTCCTCAAAAACTTGAAACTGAGCTTCTGAACATACCTCTCCAGGAATATTCCCTCAGGGCCCAAAAACACAATGAAGAAAAACCTTCTGCACTCCTACTTTCACTGCAGCAGTATTCACAATAGTCAGAATCTGGACACAAACCAATTGTCTGAGACCGATGAGTGGATAAAGAAAATGTGGTGCATCTACATAATGGAATACCACACAGATATTAGAAAAATAAAGCCATGAAATGTGCTTATATATGGATGGATATAGAGAGGATATGGATAATATGGATATTATGTTGAACAAAATGAGTCAGAAGGAGAGGGATAGACATAGAATAATCACACCCATTTGTGGTCTATTAGAAAAAGATAGTATGGTAATAATATCTACAGAAAATAGAGATGAGGATTAGCAAGACCAGTCCATGGTAAGAAATCTGTCACAAATAGTAGGGGAGTGCAGTTAGGGCATAGAATGGACCACTATGACAATGTTAGTTGGAAAGGATCACTGGGGACAAGAATTGAGTACTGAAATGAGGTAATGTGATAGGCATGATAACCCTTACATAACAAGATTTCAAACCACAGTGTCAAAAAGAATGAAGGAGGCGAAAGAGAAAAAAATATCTGCCACAGAGGCAAGCAGGGGAGAAGGGAGAGCAGAGGGCGAGAGAGAACCTTGAGACATTTGTGATAAAATGAGCACTGATGAAGGGGGTTGTATGTTGTATGACTGAAATTCAATCATGAGCAACTTTGTAACTGCACATTTTATGGTGATTTAAAGAATTTTTATAAAAGATAAAATAAAATATCGAAAGGAAACTTTTTGATTTAAAAAATTCTTTAGGGTCTGGAGCGATAGCACGGTGGTAAAACATTTGCCTTGAACCCAGCCAACCTGGGTTTAATCCCTGGCATCCCCACACTTGCCAGGAGTGATTTCTGACTGCAGAGCCAGGAATAACCCCTGAATGCTACTGGGTGTGCCCCCAATATAACAAAGTTGTTGATAGTTAATTTTTACACATGTAATATTTCAATACCAATGCCTACATCAGTTTCAACTTCTATCACCAGTGTTCCCATATTCTATCATCCCTCACTTTTGTACTCCCTGCCTGCTGCCTTGACAGACACATTGAAAATACTGGTTGTTGGGGAGGGCAGGGTAAAAAATATTGGTTGTTGCAGCTTTGATCTCATGCTTTAAGTGCTATTGTGTCTGTAATTTGGATAGTATATATACCACTCTCTCAAATCACCAACATAACTGAAGACTCAATTCCTGTTCCCCATTACTTCCTTTAATCATCTTCTTCCCTGTTGAGATTTTTTCTTCTCGGATCTTCCTGATCTCTGGCATCAAGAGTGATCAAGGCGACTCTTCTTTACTACATTGCATTTCCTCATACCACAGATAAGGGCATCATCCTATGTTTGTCAGATTATTCTCTATATTTACTCTATTTTAAACTAAAACTAAAAAAATGTCAATAAAAATATACAAAATTATACACTACTTTAGCTGCTAGAGCAACAGTTTCATTCGTCACTGTAGCTTCTGAAGCAATGATCACTCCATCATAGAATTTTTCACATTATAATTGGTTAGAAACTTCCCCTGTCCCTATTACAAGCATAGCTTTTCTACATGATTCATTCTTCCTTCTTTACCTCACCTTGCAATATTCAAACCATATGCTACTAAAAGTACTTTATAATGAAAATTTGTCATAAGAAAATGCATAGACTGTTGTTTTGATGATTTTCTTTTCAGGTCAAGTTAATGCGGTGCAAGTAAACATCCCAGAAAGTTTTGTGAATGTGACTGTTGGATCTGATGTTACTCTCATCTGCACCTACACTACTACTGAGACATCCCGAGACAAACTTAACATCCAGTGGTCGTTTTTCCATAAGAGAAACATACAGCCAATTACTGTAAGGACTTTTTACCTAATTTTATACCTTTTGGTAGTTCTGACTGAAAATCTATTGGGGTCTATCAGAAACCCAGATACAGACATTTGAAAATAACTCTTCAGGGAAGAACATCATCTAAGTGACTTGACCTGTGTTCTTTCTGTATATTCAGTTATAGATTACTATTTCAATTCTGTGTATTCATCCATTAATTATATTATTCCCAGATGTAAGTAAACTAGCTCATTGTTTCCTGAATCCTGATGGAATTAATCTTCTAATATGGAAAGAGAAAGGTCAAAGTAGTAATAAAGCTTGGGTAGCTAAGGGTAGTAGGAAGTTATAGGCAAGTTATAGGGCAGCTATGCTAAAGTCTGGGGTAAAGGTTGTCAAAAGAAAGTGGAAACAATTTTAAGAAAATAGGGGGCGGCGAGGTGGCGCTAGAGGTAAGGTGTCTGCCTTGCAAGTGCTAGCCAAGGAAGGACCGCGGTTCGATCCCCCGGCGTCCCATACGGTCCCCCCAAGCCAGAGGCAATTTGAGCGCTAAGCCAGGAGTAACCCCTGAGCATCAAACGGGTGTGGCCCGAAAAACCAAAAAAAAAAAAAAAAAGAAAAGAAAAAAGAAAGTGGAAACAATTTTAAGAAAATTATTCTACTTTTAATATTCTTATTCCCTAGTTTTATTCATCTATCCTTCAGAGTAATAACATTTACACATTATGCAATGCTAAAATAATATGCTTAAAAGTTGTATGTATGCCTGCATGCCAATATGTATCTGCCTTATATACCTAAACATACCCTTTGTGGAACAAATTCTATTGCTTTCACTGGAATTTTGAAAGGGAGCTTGATGTAAAACAATAAACTGTCAGAAACTATCTGAAATAGTTGCATGTAGTTGACTTGGGACTTCTAGGAAAAATGTCGATCTGGAAAAAGAGGGAGAGTTATTTGTTTTGTCTGGGAGAAGGCCAAGGACTGAGTTAGAGGAAGGAGCATCTGCTGAGGAGAGCCACATTTGGGCTAGTGTGACTTTAGCCATCACTACACTAGTCTCTGGATGTGCTGAGTCATGTGCTAGGAACTGTTGTTTTGATGATTATCTGTTGTTCAGCAGTGAAAAATTAATCAAGAGAAGCATCTATCTTTGTCAACCTCTAGTCCAAGTTGCAGTTTTGTACAGACTCGTTACTAAATCATCATACACAGGATCAGAATGACTTTGTGCTTCTCTTCAAAACGTGATCAATACATTTTATATGGTCTGACAGTAATGCTTCTACATAATTTATACAGAATCAATTGACATAAAGCCCCATATGTTTTCACCCTTGTTAGCAGTAGTAGCAGAGACAACAGTAATTCTACCACGTTCTATTACCCAAATATCCTGATATAAGATCTCACATATTGTAGTCAAATAAGAAATCATTCTCTTCTTATACTAGTTGTTTTCTTAGATTATGGATCACAATATCCACATTCTTTTTTCCTATAAAAGCTCAGATTTCCAACTTATTCTTTCAGTGTATTCTATTATATGTATCCTTGAGTTTATTCTCATAGGAAGAACTTACTATTGAAGGATTTATTATTGGATTTTTCATTTTTAAATGATTGGTACTTAAATCCCATTGCTTTCAATTGCTTGAAGACAAGTTTAGGTAATTCTGAATTTAAAAACAAACTCTTCTGTATGCATCATCTGACACTATAGCTTAATAATGCCACCTCTTGGCTAAACTATGTGGCCAGTAAAAAATTGGGAAATGTAGGGCTTTGTAACAAGCAAATTTTTATTTTCTAGACTTGAAGATGCAGAGTAGAAATGTGTGGGTGATTGAAATGAGTGTGACATAATTTCAAGACTTCTTTTAGATACACCTTAGTAATAAAATCTACAAATAAGTATTTATTTAGTAGCTTACTTACTCATTATTTTCCCTCATTCATTGAAATGTCAAGTTCAGGCCTGAAAGTAATTTAACATATTAGTATTTTAGGATGCCCAAATCAAAGGTGTTCCTATGCCATGTGCTGCTGGATCATTGAGAACATGTTCCTTAATCTTAAAATATTCTACACATACTTTTACAAGGGCAAGATACCTGTTCTATGTCCTGCATCTTAGTCATGTGTAAGATGGGGAATGTGGGGGTAATTCTGGTTTTGGAGACAATGAAAACCACCCCCCAGAAAAGATAAAGATCTCTTCTTTTCCCTTCTTGCTTCATCACAGTTTGTTCTAGCAAGATTCTTGTCACAATCATCTTTGGTCCCTACTTTTAGAGAACTTCAATAAACCCATTACCTTTTCCCCATGCAAAAGGAGGTAATTCATATGTTGGTCTGTGTTTTTCTGATGAATTTTTTGCAGCCCTATTGGAAACCTGGTAGATTTTCTGTTCTACTCTGCTCTGATACATACTTTCTAGCTAAATAATTTTAGACAAGTAACCTGACCTTTCAAAGGCTGTTTTCCCAACTATAAAATGGGAATACATACTTACCTCATATTTAGAGGGAAGAGTGAATGAGATATTTGTAAAGCTATAGGAAGCCTTTCACATAGTAACAATGCAATCTTTAGCACCACTATACACAAAGTGGTGATTATGTGAAATTCCCATTCCATCCATGTCCTTGATATGGATACTAAGAAACCCAGTCCAACGAGAATAGCTCAACGGCTAACACAATGTTTTGAGAGGACACCCTGGCCCTGCACTGGCTTCCTGTCCCACTGCTGATCAGGTCCCTATGTCTAAAGGACTTGTCATTTGTTCCTATATAAAGGACCTTCTCAACAAAATCATCATAGGCATACTCTGTTGAAATAGTATTTTTTAAAATAGGTGTTTAGCTTCTATTTCAAATTTGCTTCTTATTTGAGCTCTTCTATGCCCTGAAACTTCTGTAGTGCGTTCTGAATATTAATCTATAGATTTTTTAATGGGACAATTGGGGGCGATTAAAAGAGATTATTGTGCTATTAGGCAATTCTTTTATATAGGGGAGGAAAATTATCATTAAATGATTTAATTCAACTCCTGGGTTTGTGTGGCAGTATACAATGTAGCATTCAGCTCTCAGTTCCACCATTTCTGCTCAAACACAGCAGCACAGCTCGTGCCTCAATACTGAGGGTATGGAGGAAAAGGCAGTCAGTCAGTGTCTAAAAATGATGCATGCAAGAGACGCGCGGGGAAGATGTAGCTGGACCTCTCAGGTAAGAATCTCTCCTGGTGTAGTACTAGATCTACTCATTGCTTAGAATTTCTAGGGCAAGAGAACCAGCTTTTAGGAGTGTGGTGGAAGGGCCTTAATGCATTGACCATGTACTGTTTGAACATAAGCCTTTGACAAATGGGGACAGTCTTTAACAGCGACTAATTCTTGCCACAAACTCATCTATTCTCCCTGAAAACATGTTGTTAAAGGAGCAGTTGTCTCCAATGCTTGGTCTTTCTCAAAAGGAGCTCCTTTACTACAATATTTCTCACCTAGGGGACCCCAGGAAATTCAGGGGAGCAAGGTAAAATTGGTGTAAATCACATAGGGACATGTAAAGGAGGGCCCTGTGCATTAGAATAAAGGGTCAATTGGTAGGATAGAGTGAGAGGGACACAGGGCAAAAACAAGATCAGAAAGAAGCTTTGGTTGAAAAAGGTTGAGAAATACAGCTTCAGTGTATAGGAACTTCAGAATGATTCACAAAATTATATGATCAGGAAGTTCAGGATATTCACTAGCATGGTTTTATTTTTGAGAACTCCTCTCAGAAGAAATTGAGAGCTTCAGATGATTTGTATCTCAGCAGGGACTCCATAGCCTTTTTCCTTACACAATAAATTAGTTGATTTATAAACATGTACAGCCTTGTAAACCAGTGTTCAATATGGTACAGTATGCTTGTCACCAGAGTTCTTTTTCCAGTAGTTGACTCACTAGTTCCCATTAGTTTGCTCCTCCTCCTTCCCTCCTAGTTTCAGTGATTTATTCTTACATTCTAAAAGTTTTTATTGAATTTTCTTTGGTCTGGTCACTTTTTCAGTTTGGCAATTTCTTTCTAATACCGAATTTTATCATATTCTCTAATTGCATATTTTCTCAAACTGGCCTGGTCTCTATAAATAACAAATATATAAAGAATATCAGAAGGATGGAATTTTTTCATCTCCTGAGGAGTGATGGTAATTGAAAATAAAGGTGTGTCTTGATTTCTATAATTGGAAGTCATTACTGGAATATAATGGAAAGTATCTGGATAAAATACATGTCTTATAATAAATAAGGTAGACTCATAAAGCTGGATAGGTCACTCCCCTAAGACAGTGAGAAATACTATCAGTATTTTCCTCCCAACATTTCCAAAATGTATCTGTTCCACCTTTTACTCCCTTTCTTCTTGCTAAATATGATGAATCTAACTTGAAGTTTTTAGGGACTGCTGGTACTTTATTTTGCTTTATTCCAACAAAAGGTATCTAACAAGGTTACCTTCCAGAAGTGAATACTTAAAAGTCACAACTCAAACGAAGCCAATCGCAGGCAAAATGTCAGGCTGGTGAGAGTTGCTTAGAAGTAAGAAAATCCTTATTTTGGTATTCTATTCCTTCCACATACAATCTAACACCACCAGGACCCCATTACACTCGAGAAAATTCTAATTTTGACACCATCACCACCATATGCTACTGCCTTCATGGATAACTCCTTGATGAAAGTACAAGCAATCTGCAAAGGAAAGATTGATGGTTTAGTCAAGGAACTTTCATTCCTTTCACATTCCCAAAACTAACCAACAAAAACAGCACTGTAACAGATGCCTTCCTCTTGTTGTCACTCCGAAAGGACTCCAGCCAAACAGGGGCTTTTTCTGTAAAGGGTTTAATGGGACAAAACAGGTAGGAAATGGGGGTAGGGTCTTACAGTTATGACGGTTAGAAAGTCCAGCCAGCCCTCACTACCACCGTCAATATCACTCCAACAATTAATTCTCCCCCACAGTATTGCAGCAAAGGTGCTTATTCACCCAGGACAACTGCTTCTCAGTTTGACACAGGAGTTTCTGTGTTTTTTAAAGTGAGAGACTCCTTTTTGGGGATCAATCTCCAAGAAGCACTGAAGTCTAAAAGGATTTATTAACTCAACCGCAACAGAAATCAAACCAAATTCTTTCAACTTTGTTTAAACTTCATTCTCCAATTAGAAAGCAGTGTCTGAAAACAGAGGAGAGAACCTTTTTGGATAACTCTCTCAGCTGCACAACCTCCTGTGAATGGGCACGTGGCATAGAGGAGGAGAAGGGCTGTTATTGCTGCTGGCACATGTGAAGGCATCACATGGTGAATACGCTCAGCACGGGAAGCATCATGCCAGTGAATGGCAGCAGTTGGCAGAATGGTCCAGCTGGAGAAGGGAATGAACTAATTCCTAAGATCCTGCAAAGGTTTCCTAGAAATCACCTCCCTCTCCTAGAGCTGGACAAGTACTACCATTAGTGGCAATGAGGAGGTTCGAACTGCAAATTCCAGGTCTAATTATCAAAGTTATGGCCTTAGGAAACTCACTTGCTCTCTTGGAGCTTCAATTTCTTTTCTTTCCTTTTTTATTGGTAATAGAAGAGAATAACTCAGAGATTGGATTGCAAACTCGAGGCCTCTGGCTAGGTTTGGTCAGTGGGTCCATACTGGTTGACCAGTACAGCATTTTTATTTGTTTTTTTTTTTAGTTTCCACAGTTAAATGCCTTATTTGCATTAGTTTTATAGTTTAGCATAATCCCCATTGTGCTCTGTCATATTATAAGCTGTTTTACTACCCTTTCTGACTCAGCTATTTGGGGGAAGGGGTCGCTTTATTTGAAAAGTGTACAAGCCTCATCATGGGCTGTGCAGGGCCATTGTTTAGATTTGATTTCTAAAATATGTACTCTTCTGTAGAAATGTAACCAACTGCAGTCAGTCCTTCCTGTGTAATTAGATGAACGGTTTCAAGAAAACATATTTTTTTCTTTTCAAGGACATGGCAATAGAATGGACTTCCCCTACCAGAAAGTCCCTCCATCTGTGTCTGGCCACTGAGGAGTCCTAGGGACTTTCCCTTTGACAAGGCCTTTCCATCTTCGGTCTTCATTGCTCTTCTTCCTTATCTCCATTCCTATAAGGGACATCCTTGAATTATATGTATTGCGAGAGGATAGAGTTTGTTAGTTGATGTGTGCAGAGTTAGTTAGAAGGTTTACTGAAGTTATTTCTAAGGAAGCTACGAGTCAGGAGCTCATTACTTTTTTACTCATTTCACCTTGATTCTCTTACCCAGCTGTGCGACTTATAATTAACTTATAATTATGTTGCATCTTTTAATAGCCTTGTTCAGGACTAAAATACTCTCAACACAATGCCTTACTCCCAGATTCTCTGAAACTGTGTTCTACAGTCCTAACTGATGATGCAATTCATTCTGATGTCATAAAGCTTCAAGCACTAAGTGGTTGACTTGCCCCCAGTTTTCTAGGGAGGAAGTAAAGTGGACAGCTGTGAAGAACTAACTACTGGGGGGACAGTAGAACTCATGCCAGGTAAATTTCCACAGGATCTCAAAAGGTTGATCACAATGCAGCCATGCCAAATGCTTGCTAGTAAAACAAACCAAAAAGATATCTTGGATGCTACTGGAATGAAGCTAACAGAACTTTGATAAGTTCACTCACCTTCTGGTCCACTTTTATACCTTCATTTAAACACTGGATTGTGACCAAAACGAGCACAACTGGGGGAAAATCTGTAATTACAGTAGATGTAAATAAACTAACGAATTATAAGTAGATCCTCTCAGGTAGAGAGATAAGTTGCCTGGCTTTGATATGCTCTTTTGCTCCCCCAAATGGACTGTTTTATTTGAAAACTATGTTCTCTTTCTGCTTGAAAGAGAATACATTTTCTGGTCAAACAATTGATTGAATTATAGCAATCTCTTGAATCACACATTTATATGAGACTAACCAAGTGTGTACATAGACTGTGCTATAAAAAGGATGTACAGGTCATCTCCAATCTAGTGAGCCCAGGTCTCAGTCATCCATTTCTGTCTCACCTTTATGACTTTGGTCATATTTGTGATTCACCCGCACCAGAAATTGTTTGATGGTGTTCTTATTAATATAATTATTAATGGTATTAAATAATTAGGCACTATTTAATATTGACTTGGTTTATTACAGTCTTAAAAATAATTACATTAGTCTCACCCAATTCAAAAAGTCACAAAATTGATATGAGAAATGTGTTTCTAGTACTCATAAAACATTCTAAGTTTTCATTTATGTACTACCTAAAATCAATGCTTATATTTTGGGAAAACACATTATACTTTGGGATGCATAATCAAATGTGGAAATGAAATGAATGGTTATAAGAATATTTTCCTTATCACAATGTTGGTTGCCATGGAAACAGAACCATAGTTACCTCCCTTTCTTATGTCATAAAAGCCAAAGCAGGTTAAAACCTAGATCCTCTGACCCCTAGTCTAGGCCTCTCTTTGCCATATCGTATTGCTTCCACAATGGCCACAGTGCTCTAAACATAATTTGGGTTGTTGCTAGTGCTCTGGATCTACTTCTGGCTTGGTGATCAGAGGACCATGTTGTATTGGATATTGAATCCAGGGCTCCCAGATACAAAGTAGGAACTCTAGCTCTTTGTGCCATCTCCCTGGTCCAAAACATCATGTTCTTTAGATCAATGTTGTGATCATCCTTAAATGTAGTAAAAAATAAATAATAAAGATAATCTGTGGCTTTTGCTAAGTTTTCTCACTTCCCCGAGTTGAAGGTTCATATTTGTCTAAAGAAAATGCACCCTACCTCCTGCAACATGGAACAAAAGGTAATAGTTATTAATGACTAAGCTCGTCCTTGATTCTTTTTTTGTTGTCACCATTGTTTGGCATTTTTTGGTGTCTTGTCTGGCAATGCTTAGGACTTACTCCTGGTTTTGCATTCAGGGATCACTAGTGGGGGTTTGGGAGATCAAATGGGGCACCTGGGATAGAACCACAGTGTGCAAGTCAAGCCATCCTACCTGTATCAACTTGGTTCCCTTCTTTGACTTAACCATATTACTTTGTTTCATCCTCACACAGCTACTATGAGAAGATGAAATCAAATAATTTATGAAATAACCTTTTATAACAAGATGCTGGAGAAATAGGACAGAAATTAAAGCCCTTATTTTGCATGTGGCCCATCTGAGTTTGATTCCCAGAACCACAAATTGTTTCTTAAGTCTAATCAGGAGTGATCCCTGAGCACAAAGCCAGGAATAAGCCTTTAACACTGCTAGGTCTGCCCCACTCTTCACCCCAATTAATAAGGAACAGAACAAATTCAAATACAATCTGCTATTTTTGTTCTTGTCCAAAGGACTCGGTGCATATATTAAAGGAGCATAATTTTTTTTACTTTTTAGAGAGACCAGATTTCCAGAGTGTTCTACTTGGTGAACTAAATTCAATTTAAGAAATTTATTTTGTGATGCATATTGAACCTAGTGTTTTCTACAAAGCCCAGCAGGTGCTCTAGCATAGATAAAGTTGCATAGGGAAGATAGAAAGGGTTTAGGATCCCCATCAGAAAGTTTGATGTAATGAGTTTGTTCCATGTAGAACTAACAGGCGAGTATCACTTAATAGTCCAAGCTTGAATACTTAGTAGTCTAAGCACCAACTGCCTATCCATTTTCGAGTAAACACCCCACCCCACTTTATGCCATTGCTAATGACGTCAAAAGGCTGCTTTGAGCAAAAGAAGATGAGGGATGTGTTGAGAAAGAGTGCTGAGAAAGATTTCTCAACTGAGAAATCTTTGACACAGAGACCTGTTGTCCCACCCAGGGAAATGCTGTTTCTTAACAAAGCTGGTAACATTGGATAGAGAGAGCCTCCAGGTACCTTTTCCTTGACACTTTCTAATTCTCATTTCGTGTCTATTTTTCCATCCCTAGATTTACTATTCTGAAGGTGGACAAGCTGAGGCCACTGGGAAATTCAAAGGTAGAATTGTAGGGTCCAAGGATCCGAACAATGCATCTATAACTATTTCAAATATGCAACCACCAGACAGTGGCTTTTATACATGTGACGTTAATAACCCTCCAGACTTCACCGGCAACAATCAAGGCACCATCTATGTCAGTGTATTAGGTATGGGAAATTTATTCTTTTTTCTTTCTTTCCTTCTTTCTTTCCTTCTTTCTCCTTCCTCCCTTTCTTTCTTCCTCCTTCTTCCTTTCTTCTTTCTTCTTTCTCTTCCTTTCTTCCTTCCTTCTTTCTTTCTTTCTTTTTTCCTTTCCTTTCCTTTTCTTTCTTTTCTTTTCTTTTTTTCTTTTCTTTTCTTTTCTTTTCTTTTCTTCCTTTTCTTGTTATAGGAAGGAGCCACTTTTAGAACACTGAGTGATCCAGGGCAGCGACTTATGGCACTAACTCAGTCCCTGCTCCCTTTCATATAAGGCAAGCAGACACAACACTCACCTAAATAATACAGTAATACTGAGAAACAACTCATAAAGTATGTTGAAACAGTTGCCAAACCAAAAGTGTCGCCAAGAGGACAGACAAAATTAGATGACCCAATTTCTGGAGATCCCCATCTCTGAAGAACCGAAAAGTGACGCAACAACATAAAGTCCCACTCAACCAACAACTTTTTGTTTGTTTGTTTTCATTTGGGGGCCACACCCAGTGACGCTCAGGGGTTATTCCTGGTTATGCGCTCAGAAATCGCTCCTGGCTGGTTTATGGGACGCTAGGGATTGAACTGTGGTCCAGTCTAGGTTAGTGCATTTGAAGTTGGATTCTTGAAATTATTGCAATTATTACTGCCAAGACTATGTTATGACTTTTTCTTAAATATACAGGGTACAAGCATAACAGGCAGAAGAGTTTGGGTTTTCTTGTTTACTTAGTACACTTAAAAATTGCTTTTTCAGTGGTCGCTTCGGCAGCACATATACTAAAATTGGAACAATACAGAGAAGATTAGCATGGCCCCTGTGCAAGGATGAAACGCAAATTTGTGAAGCATTCCATATTTTTTTAAAAAATGGCTTTTTAATTTTTGTTATTGCAGTTTAAATCTCAAGCTTTCATGATGTCTTAATATTTAATTTAAAATGTTTACTATTGGGGCCAGAGAGATAGCACAGTGGTAGGGTGTTTGCCTTGAATGCGGCTGACCCAGGACGGACCTGGGTTTGATTCTGGGCATCCCATATGGTTCTACCAAGCCTGCCAGAAGTGATTTCTAAGCACAGAGCCAGGAGTAAACCCTGAGCGCCACTGGGTGTGGCCCAAAATCCAAAAAATTTTTTTCTTTTATTAATTGGGCTAGGAACAAAGACATGTATTTATGCTTCCAAGAAACTGTGAATGGTATTAAATTTTTTTTCTCTAAAATTTGTGGAGTGTGAGTACTGGGAAATATAACACAAAGGGATGCAGCACATGCTTAGTATGTGAAATACCCATGTTTCAATTGCTAGCAAACAGCAAGTAATTTTTTTAGTTTGGGGACCACATCCGGCATACCAATTTTGTTTTTTTGAGATGTACGGGTAAGGTGCGGTATGGGGGCAGGTAGGTAAAGATGACCAAGATGGCTATTCATAGCAAAACATTTTTCAGAGACATTTCATCAGTCACTGATAACCTCAGCCCAATGCTTTCATTTATGCATATATTCATTTGGCAAACCTAAGCACACATACCAACAATTCCATATGCAAGGCGCATTATTGCAAAGTCTATGTGTCAGGAGGTGAGGCCATATCTTGTTTCATTTTACAGATTTGAGGATTGAGGTTTGCCTATGTCAGACTGTTTGTTTAAACACCACTAGGGAAAAGTTTCAGAGCCAATATTTGGTGTGAATCCAGGACTGTACTCCTAACTACAGGGCATTTTGTAACAGTTAACTAGCCTTAGTTACAATAAATAACCTACTCTGCCTATGGAGAGGTTAATATCTAAATTAAATGACCAAGGTAATTAAAAATATTATAACTAAGATAATGTTTATGTAGGATGGTGGTTAGAATAACTATTGAGCAGTAAAGATGAGTGATGAGTTATAGACACTATTTTCCCGGAAACTTCTCCAATTATGTGTTTTGTAAGCAGCATTTAGAACAGGGATCCTCAAACTTTTAAAAGGGCCCAGTTCACTGTCCCTCAAACTGTTGGAGGGCCGGACTGCAGTTTTAAAAAATAGCTATGGGGCCTGGAGCGATAGCACAGCGGTAGGGCATTTGTCTTGCATGCAGCTGACCCAGGACAGACCTGGGTTTGATCCCCGGTGTCCCATATGGTCCCCCAAGAGCAGGAGCAATTTCTGAGCGCATAGCCAGGAGTAACCCCTGAGCGTCACCGGGTGTGGCCCCAAAACCAAAACAAACAAAAACAAAGCTATGAACGAATTCCTCTGCATACTTATCTTATTTTGAAGTAAAGAAACAAGACCTGAACAAAAACAATATTTAAAATGAAGAAAAATAAAGGTAAATCAACAAACTTACCAGTATTTCAATGGGAACCACGGGTCTGTTTTTGATGGGCCATAGTTTGAGGACCCCTGGCCTAGACGGAGAGGAGTCTAGATACAGAGAGGAGGGAAGACAGAGGGTGTCAGCTCACATCCCAGACATGCACACTGCTGGCCTGGAAGGAGTTGGTGGCTAAGCAGGACAGGCAGTGGTGGCGAAAACACCCAGCAGGGTGCATAAATGTCCTCTGTGGGTGGCATATGGCCCACAGGTCGTAGTTTGGGGATCCCAGATTTAGTACGTCTCTAACTGGCCTCCTCATTATTCCTTCAGTCCTTAATATCTGTTCCTCATCCTGCTGTATACTTTGTTTTAGGGGATAGAAAGATCCCACATCTAGCTGTCCAAATCAGAACTCTAAGAAACATCTTTTTCAAACCCTCTATTTCTCACACTGCATATCTTTCAGTTGGTCACTAAGTCTCCTTTGATTCTATTTCTGCAATACTTCTGGAATCTGTTTCTTCCTCTCTCTTAGTTCTTGAAAGGGCTGGGCATTTAGCTTAGTGGTCAAGTGCTTCACTTGCCTGCGTGAGGCCCTTGGATGGATCCTTAGCATTTCAAAAGAAAATCTAAACTAAAACTTGAAGTCCTTCCATATTTCTGCTCTCTATATAGAGAACATAAAATACAAATCCCTCAAAGAGATCCCTATCCTCGTTTCTCACCCTCCCCTAACGCTTCAAAATTGTGTCAGTAACTTTAGAGTTTCTGTTGCCTAGATAATCCTAAGAACCAGGTACACGGAAGGAATGCCAGCAAATTCTTGTGGTGCAAAGTATAAATAGAGATATAAATCCTGCATATCTTCTCCCTTACTAGCATGGGCTTCCAACACAGGAAAATTAAATATCATAACCACTGTATGATACTACTCAAAAAATAAGTGCCCCCAAAAGATTTCAGAAATGAAAGTTAAAATATGGTGTTAATTGAGCAGTATTGGGGGGGAGTGTCACACCTGACCACACTCAAGGGTTACTCCTGGCTCTGCACTCATAAATCGCTTCTGGCTGGCTTGGGTTGCCAGGGATCGAACCAGAGTCCACCCTGAATTGACAGTGTGCAAAGCAAATGCCACAATGCCGTGCTAGCACTCCAGCTTTGAATTTAGTAGTCTTTTAAAAAGAAATTCATTACAGATTATTCCAATTTATATAAGGGTTCTATCCTTTACATCTGTATCTCAAAGATAAAAATTTTGTTCCTAATAGCATAATTTTTGCTTACATGTGGCTGTTTTAATAAAGTAATATTATTAAGACACAATATGTAAAAATCATGGTTATGAATCTGTAGCAATCTGGTATGAATCTGAGCGAGAGATGCCTTTAAAATCTTAATATCCCGATGACTGGCGCTCTGGCACCTGCAGTGTTTTACTGCCACCTGGCGTAAGACACAGAAAACTGTCGCATCAACTTTGAGATTACAGAAATGTCCTGCACCAAGAAACTCAGCAAATGGCTGCAATCGGACAGATTCCTCCTTCATCCTGCAGGATTTTAACTCTTTGTCACTGTTTTGCAGTCAAGCCGTCTACGCCCTCTTGCAGCATTCAAGGAATACCTGAAAGTGGTCATCATGTAGCTCTTTCTTGTGCGTCAGTGCTTGGGACACCCTCGCCTATGTACTACTGGAATAAAGTGGAAGGAAACAGCTTAGTCCCAGTAAAAGAAAGTTTTGGTAAGTAGATAGAGATGCCAGAAAAAACGGGTGGATGTGGTTGTCTGGCAGCACGCATGTATAGGAAACTGCTCAGTTGTAGGGCTCTGTCTTCTGTTTTTCTGGGAGGAGATGCAAAGAAAACAAAAACAAATCATCTCTTTTAGCAGGATGATTGTGCTCAACATGATCTGGGCTTCTATCCTGCTTCCAGAAATCAAGTCTGTTTTTGGCTTAGAGGCAGCGGGGATATAGCGAATCAGTCTGGTCTCTGAAGGACTAATTTTGGAGCAGAATCCAAAATTAGTCTAGTTCGGTACAAAGGGATGATGGTCCAAAGATATTCTGAAGCAATAGATGGTGGTCATTGCTGTGCTACACACATGAACTATCTATGTAAGAAGAGATTTCAACAATATACTTTCTGAATTTTACAGATAAAGCCACTGGGATCTTGGTGATTGAAAATCTGACTAATTTTGAACAAGGTTATTACCGGTGTACTGCTGTGAACAACCTTGGCAACAGTTCCTGCGAAATAGATCTAACTTCTTCACGTGAGTTAAGCGTCAAACTGTAACAGATTCTCATTTAAGTAAAGTGTCCTGATAGAGAAATGAATTGTGAGCCCCAATGAATCCTTCCTGTATTACCAGGGATCTTTGTGATGGAGCTCTGTGTTTATGTGAGTAGCTCTCTTAAAAATCCAATGTGGGGGCCAGTGAGGTGGCGCTAGAGGTAAGGTGTCTGCCTTGCGAGCGCGCTAGCCAAGGAAGGACCACGGTCCGATCTCCCGGCGTCCCATATGGTCCCCCCAAGCCAGGGGCAATTTTTGAGCCCTTAGCCAGGAGTAACCCCTGAGCATCAAACGGGTGTGGCCCAAAAAACAAACAAACAAACAAACAAAAAAACCCAATGTGCACATAATAGATAAGACATTGCTCACAGCACTTTAAGTTACTTTCAAATATTGATTTGCTTAATCTTCACAAAATCCCTAGAAAGTGTGCATTACAATTCAATAAATAAAATCATGGCCAGGTTGAATTGCTTTTGGCGTATCCTGGCAAAATTAGAAACATGTTGTAAAACCTGTAACACATATTTTTCAGTCCTTAATTTTTTAGTATCTACCAACACCAAAAGCAAAAGCACATTTCTTATAACTAGACAGTAGCCAATATTTTAAGCACAAATTATGTGCCTCTCATCTGGTTGCTGTGACTTTGAATCATCTCAATCCTTAAGCCATTCTATGTAGGAGATAGAATATATTTTAGCTTCATTTGGCTACAAAGGAAACTAAAGGTCAAGGAGTTAAGTGACTTCCCTCAAGGCAAACAGATTTTCTTACTAGCATAGCCCAGATGTCTCCAACCATTAATATTCTGGTTTAAAGGTACTTAATTATTCTTTAGGCAACATAAAGATTTTATATAATTGTTTCAATCCAGAGAGACAAGATATAGAAATATATTGATACACCTTTCAAGGACCACTCAATAATATTTAGCATCATTTTATCTAAATCAAATTAGTTTGACACGTTGTCAAATTTGACATTAGCTCTATCTAAATTATGTTAAACATGCAGCTTGAATTTGCATCTTAAGTATCATATAATGTCCCATAGTTTTTATTTTCAAACTGAAAAAACTTTCATCTTTTTGTTCAATCCTTTTCTATGCTCTGATTTTACTGCCAAACTTTTTTTTATCATTTATGTTGTACTTCTCTAATTATTTTTCAGTTCCCTTTGCCTTTCCCAGTGGTAGCCATACCACAAATATACATATTCCTAGGTTTTGTACTTAAGCTTTGATTCCTTTGAAATCCTCTTTCCAATGATGCATGACATTTGACTGCCTTATTTCTTCCCTTCCTTACCTTCTTGCTTTTCATGCTGAAATATTCACTGAAATCTATTACATGCCAGGTACATTCTTACTTGATGAAGAGATCACTAATATGTGTCTTACACACCCAGAAGTCCATAATTTGCCTAGAGACATGCTATACTACAGGTTTTTAGAGTCTAAAGGACGCTGATTAAGAATCAATATGCTTATAGAACCAGGATCATCTTTACCAATCTGAGTGCTATTTGAACTGAAGAAAGAAGGAACTTGAAAACTTTATTTGTAAAATTGGAATAAAGATGAAAGGAGGTTTAAGGTTGACAGTGAAGCAGGAGGCTCAGGAGAGCAGCTTGTCCATGCTGGGGGAAGAAGGTGTCTCTAAGGTGAAAACCCCATAAAACACTGATAGATTTTTTTTGATGTGCTTGAATTTCTTGAAAGAAGTTGAACAGTTTTACAGGAAACATTGAGAATGAGTAGCCATGCATGACAAATAAAACCAACAAGATAATTATCAATCTCAGGGAAGTATTTTAAGTGTTGTCAATGAATCATGACATATGACGTTCTAGCTATGGGCAATATTTTTATAGACAATGCTAAACATTTTGATTAACTGAAATTTGAACACATCTATATTATAAAAATTGGCAGGGCATGAGGGGAATAACGTGAGTTAAGCTTTCAACTTCTAGAGATAAGTTGCCTGGCAGAGTTTCAGGAATAAGGGAAGTTAATAGAAAATGACCACATTTGAAAAAGGGCAGAACATATTAGAACATTCTATTCTAGTATAATAGAAACAAGAAGAGACGTGCCGGAACATTTTTACATAGTTGAGTGGTTGCCTTTTCATGACCTGGCTCTGAGATAGGAAGTAATAGAAGGGGTCTGTTGAATTTTGCGAGTGCATATGTGTCTGTGATGTTAGGATCCTAGGTGAACTGTTGTTATTTTCTAACTTATACAAGTTTTCATGATCAGGCAACTCAAGAGACTTTTGTTTGAGATCATTAGATGTCCATCCTTGTTAGAGGAGAGGCAAAATGGTAATGGTTTCCTTGGAACCTCTTGAAAGTCTGGTTCTCAACTGAAGTTTTTCCATAGATGGTCTAATAAATCAGATATCTGATTTATGGAAATGGCATATTCCTTTTCAGTAGCCATAATGCATACTCTTGTTCACCTCTGCTCTGGGAAAGTCTGGGAATATGTTTCTATATATAACAGAGAAATTTCTCTAGTTATCAGATTTGGGTTCCCTATGGTCTTTCTCACCAATCAAGCAAATGTGTAACACAGACTCTAATCCCCATTTGACAGGACCTTCTCTACCCTAACTTGGCCTTTTGTCCCTTTAGGTGTGTGAAGATGAAAGCCATGTAGGCATCAGCCAACTTTCTTCTCTTACTGTGAGCCCAACTAGGCAAAATTCTAGAAGTTTCTGTGGTTCCAGTCAAGTCACTCTTTCAATATATGCATGCTGCAGAAATACTTCACTGGTCACAAATGCACATGTACACGAAAAACCAAGTATGCTTCACCTTAGTAACCAGTGTCTTGTATCCTCCAGATCCAGAAGCTATCATCATTGTTGGGGCCGTGCTGGGTACCCTGGTAGGTGCTGCCATTATCATCGCTGTTGTGTGCTTTGCAAGGAGCAAAGCAAAAAAGGCAAAGGGGACAGAAAGGAAGAAAAACACTAACCCCACCCCAGAACACGAGTAAGATCTTATTTTGTTGTCTTTGTTTGCATGCAGATATTTTCTCAGGCAAATCGCTGTTGGTCAGTTCTTAACTTTCAGTGTAAGATATTAGAGTTATCAGCCCACAACTTTCTGCTCGCTTTCACTTCTTTTATATCAGAAGGATGATATATACCATCATTGATGGAATGTCTATCCTTGAATGCACCTTGCACCAGATTGTTCCCAAGACTTTATGTATATCAAATCATTTAAGTGTCATAGCAATTACTTTAGTTATAAAATGTTGATGTTCCTATTAACGTGCATACCTTTTTGGCACTTTGTATAGCAATGTGTTTGGGGTCCAGGGAAATCAAACTGTGACTTTAGCCAAATCCCATGCCCTGGTCATCTCTACCCCTTTTCTATTAGTGTGCATCATATTCCTTTGTTCACCTTTCCATTTCTACAATTACATGTAGCAGTCAGAGGGTATGTGTTGTGCTAGATGCAGCAAGGACCTTGAGAGGCACCAGAAGCACTGGTTTGACCCTGACACTCTTTCATAATGACATTAGTTTTGCTCCCTTTTTAAACACTGGCTTGCCTCTCTAGGACTCTCATATTGTTAAAACCTACCCTTTCTACCGAAGGAGATGAAGCCTGTAGGGTGAAAGCAACTATAGGAACCACAAAGGTGCTAAACAGACTGGAACCAATGATGACAAGCTACGGAGCTTCCGGTTTCTCATGAAAGGTCAAAGTCTTTTCCTAACTTGTTCTCCATTGGGTCTTCTTGCTACAGGCCAATGACAACGATAAAACAAAGTACAGAGTACAAAACCATGCCAGCTGAAGATGCCGTCCAGCTTGAAGCAACTCTGCCACTTGTCCATGAAACTGGCCCTGATACTGGCCTGGGGTCCGATCATGAGCCTGCACCTGATCTTGCCCCAGAACCAGTCCCAGGATCAAAGGCTGTCCCTGTGCCTGGGCTGGAGATTGAGCTGGAGCCAGAACCTATGCAACAGCGACAGCCACAGTCACCACCCAAGCAGCAGCCAGAGGGGGTAGTCGAGCCTCTGTGATGAGAAGAAAGCAAATAGGCAATAGGCAGGAAGCCCCAATACAATTCTAAGTTCATCACTAAGTATGAACCCTTACCAGGATCTGGAATTTCATAAACAGACTCCATTTGCTCCCCTTCTCACCTCTAACCATACTTTGACTATCAATCTAAAATAAACTGATTATTGCTTCTCAGCCTTTTGGCTAAGATCAAGTGTAAAATAAACCGATTAAGATAACTACTAAGCAAAGGTAATATGTCTGAGTCGAGAGTAATTCCATCGTGCAAAAAAATGCACAACTAATGTCAGGACAGGCAGTTTGTAAATCAGATAAAACTATTTTGCAAAACTACCTTTGTTTATAGTTCAAAAATAATATTTTAAAAGTTTGGTTTGGGGCCATACCCCACTTCTGGCTTTCAGTTCAGAACTTATTTCTGGCAGCGTCAAGGGACTCTATGGGATGCTGAGGATCAAACCCTGGTTGGCTGAGGTCAAGGTAAACATCCTACCCACTGTGCTGTTCCTTTGCCCCCCCCCCCCCAATTCTCTTTTTCTCTATTTTTACTCACCATTAAATTCCATAAGCACACAAAAAGGTGACATTAATTGGATTATTTTTCCTATGAAATTTTTCTTTTCTTTATCCCGGGGTGGGTTTCAGGACACACCAGGAGCAGTGATCGGAGGTTACTCCTGCTTGTTGCCTGCATACTCAGGGAACCATGCAATACTGGGGATCAAATTGGGGTTGTCTACAAGAAAGACAAGCACACTATCCCCTGCATTATATCTCCAGCTTAAATGTTCTTTTCATCATTTCCTTTTGAAATAAATTACCTTGAAAAATTACCATGTAATTAGAACTGCTTCCTGATTGGGTTTCAGGCATACAATGTTTCTTTTTCTTCTTTGATTTTGGGTCATAGCTGGCAGTGCTTGGGAGTTTCTCCTGGCATGCAGTTTGGGGTCCACATCAAGTGTTGCTCACAGAGACATGCAGTGCTGGGGATTGAACCTCGTGCTCCCACATGCAAAGCCTGCACTCCAGCCCCACTGAGCCATCTCATTGGTTCCTTCCCTACTAATTTCCATTGTGCTTAGTCATTCACCAGCATTTGTAAAGATTGGGGAAAATTCCTCATAAAAACCAGAGGTGTATGTGTAAGGGTGGTACCTACTCTTTAAAACTGGTCTTAAATTTAAATGTTTCACTTGTCATTTATTTCCCAAGGAACTCTCCCTACTATCTCATATCTTAGTATAGCAACTTCAACAAACATTTTGATTTTTCATTGCAAAATAATATATAGGAAAACAATTACAGATACCATTTTCTGTTGGTGAGTATATCATAGGTGATATATTTATCATAAACTTAGTGATATACTTATGATAAAATTAAATTCAAAATCTAATTTTGAATTGGCTACTAAATTGTTTCTGTTTCTAATGTTATTTACTTTGTAGGGCTCAGACTAGGAAACTTAAAAGTGAACATGCAATCTACATTTTAGGCAGTCTGCATTAATTACTTACTGTTTGCACTGTTGATATATTCCATATTAATTAGGAGTTACAATATTTGTATCAATGATAAATATTAACCAAGATGAATTGACACAGTCTCTTCT
The DNA here is from genome assembly GCF_024139225.1 of Suncus etruscus. Taxonomy (NCBI): domain Eukaryota; kingdom Metazoa; phylum Chordata; class Mammalia; order Eulipotyphla; family Soricidae; genus Suncus; species Suncus etruscus. Next base: position 130,534,459 of record NC_064868.1, on the reverse strand, counting down.
TCACTTGTTCAAGAGCTTTTCTACTGATCATATTTCCCTCACATCCCATCTTACCTATTTCTCAGCTGGAAGAAATTCACATGTAGACTTTTTAAATGTGTATAATCAAATTGTGATCTTTAAGTTTTAAAAAATTACAGTCAATAAAAACTTATTCTAATGACTCTTAAGGTAAATCTTTTATAAACATTTTTATTGACATTCTTTTTATGTCTAATAAACTGCAGTTATTTCAAATTACCACTTGATGAGTTTTGACAGAGGCACACACTGATTAAATGACTACAACAATATAAATAGGGCATTTCCATCATCTTAAAACAGTGATCATCCTGTTTTGAGGTAGCCATTTATATACAACCACTAGAGATGATCTCTTCTTGGGTTTCATATAAACAGGGTCAGATGGATTGACATTTTTGTGTCTGACTCCTAAATGAATTAATGAATCTCTAAACTATCACATCCAGATTTTTAGGTAGAGCATTTATTTCTTTTGGGGGGGACTGGGTCATACCCAGCACTACACAGGGGTTACTCCTCGCTATGCACAAGAAATTAGAAGTCGTTCCTGGCAGGCTCGGGGGACCATATGGGATGCCAAGAATCAAACCCAAGTTCATCCTGGGTTTGGCAGGGTGCAAGGCAAACACCCTATCGCTGTGCTATTGCTCCGGCCCCTATTTATATGATCCCTATCCATATAGATCATACTTATAAACTTATTTGGGAAGGGTCATTTTAGGTTTAGGATTGATTAAATATAAACTATTACACATTCCCAGAGTCAGGAAGAAAAGTAATGAAAAACTTTTATTTATAGTTTTCTTTGGTATGCTAATTTTCAGTCATTGACTGAAGATATCTATAATTCCATTTATTCAGAATACATTTTGTGCCTGATAAGAAGGAAAATAATGGCCTGAAGAATGGCCTAGCCAGGAGGATTTTGTGAACTCAGATATTGTGTGTATGAGAGAAAGAGAGAGAGAAAGGGGGGGGAGAAAACCTGTAGGATGAGATGGACACTGGAAGAAAACAAGATTGGAAGTGGGTTACAGTTAGAAATACATTGAGAAATAGTGCTTTAAGGTACCAGGTGATCTTCCCTCCTAATATAGCATGTTAAGAAGTTAATATTGGGGTTGGGGTATTGTACACTGGGGCCTAGAGTGTGTGCCTTATAAATGGCCAACCCAGGCTCAATCTCCAGCATCCCATGTGGTCCCTTGGGCACCATCAGGAGTGATTTCTGAGTACAGAGGAGTAAACTTTGAGCATTTCCAGGTGTGACCCTCAAGCCATAAAATATCAGTAGCACCTTTTATGATGGCCCATGTATACCAGGTTTAAGATGCATTCAATAGGATGAACGTTGAGAGCCAGCGCTATAGTGCAATAGAGAGGGTACTGTACTATCCGTGGGCTCAATCCCTGATACCACAGATGGTCCCCTGAGTCCTGATAGAAATGATTCGTGAGTGCAGTACTGGGAGTAAGCTGTGAGCACCTCCAGGTGTGGCCAAAAGCCCCCAAAAGAAAATGAGATTTTAAGGGCCAGAGTAATAGCACAGCAAGTAGGGCGCTTGCCTTGCGCATGGCCAACCCAGGTTTGACCCCTGGCATAACATATGGTCCCCCAAGTCTGCCAGGAGTAATTTCTGAGCACAAATCCAGGAGCACCCCCTGAATGTTGCCAGGTATGACTCAACCCCTCCCCTCAAAAAAGAATAAGATGAGCTTTTAGATCAATAATACTCAATTTTTTTCAAACCCAGTACACTAGAGGGTAGTAGAGCTCAGTCCTAATATAACAGGACGGCTGTGTAATATGGTTCAGAGTTAAAGTCTTGGTGAGGGGGGACAAGAAGGAATAAACACTTAAAAGTTCAATCATTATTATATATTCTCACCCAGTCACCATAGGAATCTCTTTGAAAAGGGGTACAATATTTTACCTGAGATTGTATAAGCTAGGAACTGATTCCAAGTTCAGTAATGCCAGGTATAGCAGTATTATCATTGTACTACAAAACGAATATTAAACTCATCCAAATTTTTGTAATAAAGGCTATTTCAAAATGTGCACAAGGTAGATTAGTTGGATGGTCTCACAAATTCAAACCAATAAGGAAAAAGGTAATATTTTATGTATGTTTAACTTTGAAGACCCCTTCAACAGATGAATGGCTAAAGAAACTGTGGTACATATACACAATGAAATACTATGCTGCCATCAGGAGAGATGAAGTCATGAAAATTTCTTATACATGGATGTACATGGAATCTATTATGCTGAGTGAAATAAATCAGAGGGAGAAAGATGCGGAATAGTCTCACTCATCTATGGGTTTCAAGAAAAATAAAAGATATTTTTGCAATAGTTCTCAGAGACAAAAGAGATGAGGGCTGGATGGCCCAGCTCACGATATGAAGTTCACCGCAAAGAGTGATGAGTGCAGTTAGAGAAATAACTACACTGACAACTATCATAACAATGTGAATGAGCAAGGGAAGTAGAAAGCCTGTCTCAAATACAGGTGAGGGGGTGGAGAGGAAGGAGATTTGGGACATTGGTGATGAGAATGTTGCACTGGTGAAGGGGGGTGTTCTTTATATGACTGAAACCCAACTATAATCATAATTATAATCAAGGTGTTTAAGTAAAGATATTAAATAAACTTTGAAGACCTTAAAGAATACAGAAAACGTTACTAGAAACAATAGGCCAATACAGCAAATTAGTGTTCACAAAATCGATACACAAAAATCTGTTACATTTCTCTATAAAAAAATCAATGAGAGGAGAAAGCGAACAAAGAATCTACCCCATTTAAAATCGTGTCCAACAGGGCCAAAGCTATAGTACAATGGGTAGGGCATTAGCCTTGCACACAGCCAACCCATGTTCAATCTCTGACATCCAGTTTGGTCCACTGAGTCTGCCAGGAGTGATTCCTGAGTGATTCCTACTATAATACAAATTAATGCAATCCCGATAAGGTTAATCATAAAGGTTATATGAAATAATAAAGGATCCCAGACAGTCAAAACCATACTGAAAACTGGATGATAATTCAGTACCTAACTTGAAGTTATACTACAAAATCACAGTGATCAAAATGTGTTGTATAGGAAGAGAGACAGATTCCCTGACAGAACAGAATTCTCTAGTCAGAATATAATATTTAAAGGAGCTGAGAGTGTAAATGAAATAAAGACAGCCTCTTCAACAAATGATATTGGTAGAATTCTATAAACACCTATAATATATTAAATCTGGACCCATACCACATACCTTATGCAAGGGTAAACTTAAAATGGATAAAAAAATTGAGCTAAGACCTGAATCTAAAATGTACTTTGATGTAGAGTACTTGAAGACCTAGATCTCAAAGGTACTAAAATACAGCTGAGTAGGAGAAATATTTTCACTTAACACATCAGATAAAGTACACAGAAACATCAACAAAATATCTAGGGACTGGAATGAATACAGCGGGTAGTGTTTTGCTTTGCACTCAGCCAATACTGCTTCTATCTCTGGCATCCCATATGGTTCCCAGAGCCATAAAGGAGTAAGGAGTAAGTTGTTTTCCTTCTAGAGGGTCAGAAAGACAACCCTATGAAGAATCAACAAAGACATCATTGCTGAGAAGTACCCAGAACTCAGGAGCAATGTACCCATATCCTGGAGCCTGCAGGGTATCAGCTAGAAGAAATCCAAATAAAAAGATTTCAAGACATATGCTAATCAGAATGACAAAAACCACAGACAGAGACACTGAATACTGAAAACAGCAAGATAAAAGAAGGAAATCACATACAAAGGAGCATACTTAGGATTTACAGATTTACCAAAGAAAATCCTCCAAGCACAATGGCAGTGGCGGGATATAGAGGAAAATATCAACGAAATGAAAGCCTCACCAAGAATACTTTATCCAGACAGAATCTCATTCAGATTAGAAGGAACAATATGTATCTCAGGAAATTTATATATTCAACACCAACTTAAAAGAACTGAAGAGAGTACTGTAAGACAAGACAAACATCACAAAATTCCATGACAATAATCTTTCTCAATGTCAAAGAATTAAATTCACTGATTAAGAGAGTGGCAAAATGGATTAAAAATTGAGCTAAACATTCTTCTGCCAGCAAGAAACATATTTGAATACTCAGAGCAAACACAGATTCAAAGTCAAAGCTGATGACAATCCTTAAAGCAAACAACTCCTTCAAAAGGGCTGAGGTGGCCATAATAATATAAGACAGCAAAGACCTCAAGCTCAAAATGGTTATATGAGATAGAGGACTATTTCTTAATAATCAAGAGATATGTACACCAGGAAGAAATTACGCTCTTTACCATATATGCACACAATGAAGGACCAGCAAAATATGTAAAACAACTGCTCATATACTTGAAGAAAGACATTAATAGCAATATGGGGGGGGTGAAAAAATAGCAATATAATACTAGTTAAAGATTTCAACACCTTTCTATTATCTCTTGATAGAACAACTAGATGAAAACAAGGATATACAGACTTTGAAAAAAGAAATTAAAGAGTGGAGGTTAATAGACATATAGAGCTTTTAATTTCACAAAAGTCAAATAAGCATTCTTCTTAAATACATATGGATATTCTCCAATACAGATTACATGCTGAGCCACAAAATACCTCTCCATAAAATCAAGAGGATAGAAATTGTATCAACTATCGTCTCAAACCATGATATACTGAAAATAAAAGTAAATTACACAAAGAAATGGAGAAATAAATCTAATACCTGGAAAGTAAACAGTTCACTACTTGAACAACCAATGAGTCAGAGAAGAAATCAAGATTCTTGGAAACAAACAAGATGAGGACACAAGATATCATAATTTGTGGGACAGAGCAATTGTAGTGTTAAGAAAAAGTTTATAGTTTTGCAAGTATACATTAAGAAGGAAGGGACTAGATAAATAACTTCACTGTACAGCTTAAATAATTTGAAAAGGCCCAACAAAATGAGCAGGAAGCACTCAGAGGAGAGGAAATAATAAAACTTAGCGTAGAAGTTAAAGAACTAGCAATCCAATAAAAACCCAAATATCAGGGCCGGGCGGTGGCACTAGAGGTAAGGTGCCTGCCTTGCCTGCGCTAGCCTTGGACCGACTGCGGTTCCGATCCCCCTGTGTCCCATATGGTCTCCCAAGCCAGGAGCAACTTCTGAGCGCATAGCCAGGAGTAACCCCTGAGCGTTACCAGGTGTGGCCCAAAAACCAAAAAGGAAAAAAAACCCAAATATCAATGAAAGCAAGAGTCATTGCTTTGAAAAAAAATAAACACTATCTCTAACCCATTAGCAAGACTCACAAAGAGAGAGAAAGAACACTAATAAACCACAACAGAAATTAAAGGGGAGTGTCACAATAGACACTATAGAAATTCAAAGGGTAATAGATTACTTTGAGAATCTTTATGACAAAAAATGAGAGAACCTAGAAAAATTAGTAAATTCTTGTCTAACTTCTGCAGACTGAGAAAAGATGATTTGGGATATCTGAACATACCTATAACTTTCAAGGAAATTTAAATGGTAATCAAAAGTCTTCCCCAAAACAAAAGTTCAGGCCCAGAAAGATTCACTAATTATTTCAAACCTTTAGAAAGATTTATTGGCAATACCTTCTATGCTCTTCCAAGAAAATGAAGAAACCAAAACACTCCAAAATGGTTTTTGTGAAGCTAACATCACCTTGATACCACAAGCAGACAGATACACACGCACACACATACACACATATACACACACACTCACACACGAATTAGAAGCCAATATCTTTCAAGAACATGGATGCAAAGAATCTCAACAGAATACTAACAAATAGAATCCAACAATTCACCAAAATATCCTACACCATGATCAACTAGGATTTATCACAAGAATGCAAGGATGATTTAACATACACAGTCAATCAACATAACACACCCTATCAATACAAGAAAAATATAAAAATTATAGTATTGTATCAATGAATACAGAGGAAGCATTTGATAAGATCTAAAACCTATTCATGATTAAAAAAAAACTCTCAACAAGATGGAAATTGAAGGAACTTTCCTTAATAGAGGCAAGCTCACAGCAAAAAATGGGGGAAAATAAAAGCATTTATTCTAAGATCAGGGATAATACAACATTATCCACTCTTGGCACGTCTATTCAATATAGTACTAGAAGTACTTTCCATTGCAACCAGGCAACAAAAAGATAACAAACACATCCAAGTAGGAAAGGAAGAAGTCAAGCTATTTTAATTTGTCTGATACTATATTAAAAAATCCTAAACATTCTACAAAAAAGTTTCTAGAAACAATAGATATTTACTGTAAAGTGACATGATACAAAGTTAACACACAAAAGTCCATGGAGCTCCCATTTAAAATAATGAAAAGGAATAAAGAGTTATTTTAAAAACCCACTCTCAATTGTACATCAGAAAATCAAGTACTTTGGAATCAACTTAACTAAAGAGGTGAAAGATATATACAAAGAAAATTATGAAAAATGATACTTCACGAAAGAGGGGGTACAGAAAATGGAAACACATTCCTGCTTATGGACTAGGATGATTAATATCACTAAAATGGCTATAGCATGTTATATTTTCTAACATATATATGTAACAAAGCATGTTACATATTCAATGCAGTTTCTATAAGAATACCCATAACATTTTTTTCAAGGAAAGAGATCAAACACTGCTGAACTCTATATGGAACAATAAACTTCCAGGAATAGCTAAAGCAATCTTTGAGAAAAATAAGATGGGTACTTCACTTAGTGTTAGGCCTGGACTAGTAGGAGAGGAAACAAAAAGCAGAGAGAGCTGGGAGTCTGGTAAACAGTTTCTGTTGAATGGTAGGCTAAACTTTCCATAGTCCCCAGAGAGGAAAGGAGAATCCCACGCCCCCTAGCTGGGTACGATATGAGAAGCTGATCCAAAAGCAAGTCCCCGCAATAAATAATCCACACAGATACGAAGGCTTTAGCAGGCAAGAAACACACACTGCACACTGTTCACCCACAAGCCAGTCGCTCCACCATGTTGAACCACAAGCCTAGATGGCAGCTGCCAGTTCAGGCCTCCTGACTAGCATTTATTGAGATCAAAAACAAAGCCCAAGGGGAGGGAAAAAAGTCAACAGAAACCAATTAATATATATATATATATATATATATGTGTGTGTGTGTGTGTGTGTGTGTGTGTGTGTGTGTGTGTGTGTGTGTGTGTGTGAGGACTAATTCAAAGGAAACCAATTGAGACACATATGAGGACTAATTCAAAGGCCTCTATTTATTTACAAGTTTCTCCAGCGATTCTGCAGCAACCATCCAGCAGAAGCCAACTGGCAGGGGCATTTCAGCACAGGGCTTTCTACATCCCCCAGGACAACTGCCATCCTGCAGCAGTTACCTAGCACCTTGTTTCTGATAACTGAAGTCTTCATCCTTAAAGGGTCCTTAAAGGATCAGGGCCATAAGAGTCAGTTTCCTGGCAACAACTTGAGAGCTAAGACAGGGCGGTCCTATCTCATCACCTAACAGTATGATGCAATCAGGAGACATGTCATCTTTTGCCCTAAGCAAAAACCAAAATCACTATTTACACAAGAATGACTTTGACAAACATGGACTGGACAAAACCTATCGAGGGACCAATGAGGAAGTTCCTAGTCTAGGCCTCTGCCTAGGATTCATACATAAACCAAGATCTCTAATTTCAGAGGTCTGACTTTGACAACTGTGACTCAGCAGAACTTCCATTCCATGCAGCATAGACGTCTCCATTTTAGGGAAAGCAGACCCACCAGGTGTGTCTATTGACTTCCCTGGAGCAGTGAGCTGACATTTCCCCAAGAAATATTTTAGCCAATTGGTGGACATTAATTATACCCCCTATGTGGATTACTGGCAAAATTTCTGAAATTCATGACATGATAATGACATTACAATTTTCTTCTTACTATCGGGCTCTCCATTGCAAAACTACAGGCCAAAATTACAGGCCTCAGTCAGTGACTCAGGGAAATTTTCAGCACCAAGTCTACATAGAGTTTCCCCTCTGGCCAAATAAATCTGCATATCAAAAGCCTAGGGCCATGGCAGCTCCAGTGGAGTCTGTGTGACATGGCAAAAGCCATGCTCCTGAGGCAAAAGCTTCACAGACCTTAGTCTCCTGGAACAATCACAGGTGGTCCTGGACCAAGAAAATATTCCTCACATTATGTATGCTTCTGGGAACAATGATGATTGTTTTTCTTACTCCATGCTACAGTAACCTGGGAACACTGGGTTCTATAGAAGACACACAACATAATTATTTGAGAGCACGTTAATGATTTTATGAATCACACAGAAACTTCTGAGAATGATTTTTTAGAAAAGAAGCCTTTAGCAGAAAATCAAGGAATTTTGCTTAAAAGGTATCACTAATATTCTTTGCTTACAAACTATCACTAATATTCTTAAGAATAATAATAGTAAGAATCATTTAGCCATAACTTTGAATCAGTTATAAGTAGAAAAGTCTCTGATAGAAGAATCTAGGGAAAAGCCCATAGCACAAAAACTGACAACTGGAGACACTTGAAGGACTGTAACAGATTCATATGAGAGTCTCTATAATAAGGCAGAAGTAGATCAGGTAAAGGAAACAGGATTTCTTATGTTCTTAAGAAAAAGCAAGTCACACAATGGTTATATCTAATACAGGGAAAATGATGGGAAACACTTATATATAGGACCAGACTATAGCCCACTTAGCATAGGATTAACTACCCCTGATCCCTTACCTTATACAGGAGTGTATGATAAGGCTGGTAACAGAGGAGTGGTGCATGAAGGAAAAAAGTGTCCTATTATAAATTGCCCTTTTTAGAAATATTAATAAGAGCAATGCCTCTTTAATGTCATCTTACACAGGAACAAAAGGATTTACTAAAAAGGCAAATAAAGAAGGCTGTGGAAGACTTGGACCAAAGCAGTACAGACATAGACTTAAAATGGTGGATTTATAACATATTATTAAATATAATAAAAATCCTGCTTACAGCTCAGGCTGGTCAGATTGTGAAAATCAAGTAAAGATTAATCACATTAACCACTAGTCTTAAGTTATATATTTAATATAAACAATCACCAGAGTGCCATTTTTTAGAAATAGTAAGGTTAGATCTGATTCTTGATGAAGTCAGTATGCTTAGAAAATTGTTAATAATGTGTTAAAATGAGGAAAAATCTTGCAAACCATGAGGTGTCTTCTGAGGTGCCTAACTATGGGGCCAGCATTGGGAAGAGATGATGGAAATATCAGCACTTGTGTCAATCATTCCTTTAAATTCTTTTCTTTGTATCTCTAGAGTTATTAAGGACGCGTGCTTTTCGTAAGATTGCACTCTAGGGGATCTGCAAGGTTGCTAAGGGGTTAATGCTACCAAATCCTCAAATCCTTGGCCCTTCAGAGTAGGTGATCTGAATAGCCAGGCATAACAATAGAAGAAGCATATCCATGGTCTGTGGAGTCTGAGGTTATCCTCTTCCCCAGTTTTTCCAAACCTCAATGTAGTGACGATCTCTTTGCTCAATAGTTTCTCCTGCCATATTTCGGAAAATGTCTAGGTGGTGGCCTCAAAAATACATGATTGGGTGTGGCTCTATATTATCCACATGGATGGCCTGGCCCTCTAGGCTGCCTCTGTTCTGTGTAGGTCTCAAGGGAATTTACATGTGCATGATGCGAGATGCAATCTATGTTCCAGCACACTTTCAGGTAGCCATACCATCTTCTCTCTCCCTAACTAGGTGCAAAATTGTTTGACAGTCTTGGTTGGTATTTTCAAATGCCAACTGCATTTCCAGATGTTTCTGGGTCTCTTTTCCTCTCAGTTTCCTTTGCAATGCATCTATCAATTTTCCTTTTTATTGGGAATAATGTTTTGTAACCTCCTGGAATTGTTTTGTAGTTGCCCTTGAATTCTGCATCCACACCAATCCTCTCCCATGTGCCCCAAACTATCTTTCAGACATGTGTTAAAATGGTATGAGGCAGGGTAGCCTGCTTGCTTTTCCTTGCCTCCCTCCCCTATCAGCATGTCACAGATGATTCGGACCCCATACTGTCTCAGACCAGATCCGTCTAGGTTGTGCAGTTTGGCTTTGGCTCATCACTGCAAGTGTTTGAAGGGCTTATGAATAAACTAGCTACTGTTTGAAAATCTTGGGAGATTCAAAGCTCACTTTTACTTCAGCCATTTAATTATTTCTTACAACATGGAGAAGTGGTTCCATGAGTACCACAAGCCTTTTTCAAATGGTTATAAAATTTTATTTTTACCCCTGGTAAGATGGAAACTCACAAGGCCAATATTTTCTGGATTCTGAGCTTATCCTATGCTGCAGGAGAGAATTTTCAGACTCGAAGTATAAAGTACAAATACTCTAAGTATAAAGAGATGTTAACTGATTCATCACCTGAGGTACTGGAGTTTGAATCGTGCTCAGGAGAAGCAATTGTCTCTGGGTTGTGGGCTTCCATTGGAAGTATTTGGCATATTATTAGCCCTAGTTAGGATTTGAAATTGAGCCAGAGTTTCAACTGGAAAGATACTTATCCCCTGTAATGGTATTTGTTTGATGGAATTCTCCTGTAGTAGGGGAGTAGGAGTAACATTTTATTGGATTTGATCTACATCCTACAGGAGGAGCTCTCGTTTTTAGGCATAGGCACAGGAGGGGCTGAGAGGGGAACATTCACAGTTAAATTTGGTCTGATCTCCCCTACTAGGGGTGTGGGCATGAGAGGGGCAGATGGATAATATTTTTCAGTAACTTGGTGAGTCCAGTATAGTTTCTTTTCATCATTATTTGAGATCTATATTCCAACGTGTCATCATCACTAATAACATGAATAACAGTTCATCTTTGAAAGACATACAATAGAGTAAAAGACTTTCATTAAATATCAGAGATCAGTATAGTTTTAATCTACCATGAGATTAGGACTTTGATCCAAGAAGAGATCATGGTTTTGATCTACAGGATCACAATTCTGATTTCCCAGAGGATCAGTGTTCACCACCTGTTCTGGGTACCAACTATTCATGTTAGGTCCAGAACAGTAGGAGAGGTTCAGCAAAAGGCAGCAGAAGCCAAGAGTCCAGTAAAGTTTCTCCAGCAATCGGCAGCCACCATCGAGCAGGGGTAATCCATGTTCCCCGATGGCCCTGCCTCATCTATGATCCTCTGTAATTCCGTTCAAGGACATTGATCTGACCACACTTCAGGTACACCATTTTTTGGGGTGATATCACCAGTGCTTTTTGGAGTGAGTGTGGACACACTCCCCTATCTTCTTTCTTCTGGAAGCCTGGCAGCTGTATAGCAAAACGTGGCCACAAATGTAGTTACCATTTTTCAAGTGGGCCAGCTTCATACTCTTTCTCAAACGAGATATAAACCAGCCTGTGAAAGACTGTGACTACACTGGCCCATGCAGCAGAAATCTGGCCATCTTGGGTCTGAGGGCAGGTCAAGCCCTGCACTGCTGAAGCCATTTTTACAGCCTCAATCACCCAGAATCACCATCTCCCCAATGGCTTGTCTCGTCAATGACCCTCTATGATTTCCTGATCAGACTTCAGTAAGCTGATTTGGGGGTTTTTGGGGAGCAAGGATGGTCACCCACCCTCACCCTGTATCTTCCTTCTTCAAGGAGGCCTGACAGCTGAGTACATACCCCTAAAAGTTGTAGTATCAGGAATAGTGCTTTGAATTTCTGGACAATTTTATTTGTTGGATGTTGTTTTCCTTAAAGGAACACCCCAATTTAACAGAATGGGCAGCTAACAACAAGAGATTACCAAAATGTTTGCCATTGTATCATTTACTTCACTAGGATACAATAATTTTCAAAAATGTACTTGTTACAGTACTCTCTTTTTTTCTTTCTTCTTTCTATCTTTCTTTTCTCTTCCATTTTATTATTTATATTTTATTTTCAATAACTTTGCTTTCACTTATTTAGAAATAAATGTATTATGATATATGATGTTAACTATGTGATGCATTTTCTTTAAATAAAATTTTAAAGTGGTAGTAATTAAAATATTATGGTATTCAACAATAAGATCTTATCTCATACCAGAGATTGGCACACTTCACAAAGAACAAGAACAACCAATGCTGGCAAAAATATGGGCATAAATAAAGTGGTAGGATTGTAGATTGGTCTAGCCTTTTGGAAAACAATATGGTTATTCCTTAAAAAACTAAGATATGGGCCCAGAAAGATAGCACAGTGGCGTTTGCCCTGCAAGCAGCCGATCCAGGACCAAAGGTGGTTGGTTCGAATCCCGGTGTCCCATATGGTCCCCCATGCCTGCCAGGAGCTATTTCTGAGCAGACAGCCAGGATTAATCCCTGAGCACCACTGGGTGTGGCCCAAAAACCAAAAAAAAAAAAAAAAACAAAAAACAAAAAACAAAACAAAAAAAACTAAGATATATCCTAGGAATCTCAAAACACCATGCAGAAAAAGCCCTCTGCATTCCTATGTTCATCGTAGCACTATTTACCATAGCCAGAATCTGTAAACAATTCAAGTGCCTGAGAACAGATGAGTGGCTAAAGAAACTGTGGTACATCTATATAATGGAATACTATGCAACCATTATGAAAAATGAACTTATGAAATTTGCTTATATAGATGGATATGGAGATTATTCTGAGTAAAATGAATCAGAGGCAGAGGGACAGACATAGAATCATCTTGTTCATTTGTGTGATGTAAACTATAAAAGATAGTATGGTAATCGTATCCAGAGACAATAGAGATGAGGACCAGGAAGACCAGTCCATGGTAGGATGCCGGTACAAAGGGTGGTGAATGCAATTAGAGTAGTAAACAATCCACTGTGAAAATGATCATTAGAACTGGTCACTCTGGACAACAACTGGGTGCTGAAAGGGGATAAAGTGAAAGGCATATTACTGCTTCATTGGTAATAGTCCTAAACACAGTGTCAAAAAAGGAAAAAGAGAGAAAGAGAAGTAAAATGCCTGCCTCATGGGGAGGCAGGGGAAGATGGGTGGGAGGGAAACTGGGGACACTGTTGGCAGGAAATGTGCACCATTGAAGGTTAGTGTACATTGTATGACTGAAAATCAACTATGAAAAAGTTTATAACCATGGTCTTATATAGTGATTAGATATGTATATATATGCATAATATTAGAATAACAATAGACTCTGAGGTCAATGGAACAGAGCTGAATATCTTGACACAGATACCCAAGTATATGGTAAATTAATTTTTGATAAAGAAACAAAAATTATGAGGGAAACCTTCTTTAACAAGTGTTTCTGGGAAAACTGGTCAGCTACATACAAGAAAATAAACTCAGACCTCTTTCTACCACCATGTACAAAAGTCAAATAAAATGGACTAAAGATTTGATACCAGACCTGAAACCATAAAGTATATAAAGGAAAATGTATGTAGAACTCTCCATGACATTTAAGTTAAAAGCATCTTCAAGGATGAAAAACCACTGACCAAGTAAGTGGAAATAAAGATAAACAAATGGGAATACATAAAATTAAGAAACGACTGCATCTCAAAGGAAATGATAGCTAGGAAACAAAGACTGAACATGGAATGGAAGAAATTATTCACCCAATGCCACCTAAGGACTTAAATATCTAAGGTATTGTTAGAGCTTAGCCAAAAAATACCCAACCCCATCAAAAAATGCAGCATAGAGATTCAAAGAAATTTCCCTAAAGAAGAAATATAGGTGACCAAAATGCACATTAACTCCATATCATCCATCAGGGAAATAAAAATCAAGACAATAATGAGATTTCATCTCACACTACCATAAATCACACCACACATCACAAAGAACAGCAACCAATGTTATGCTAATGCAGGGAGAAGGGGACTCTCACCCAGTGCTGATAAGGATGTAGAGTGGCCCATCTTTTGGAAAAATATAGATATTCCTCAAAGTACTAGATATTTCATTTAACTCAGCAATATGGCTCCTAGGAATATAGTCTAGTGGCCCAAAAACAGAATGCAAAAAAGGAATCTGCACTCCTATGCTCAATGCAGAACTATTCACTATGGCCAGACTCTAGAAACAACGTTAAGTGTAAACAGATGAATGGATAAAGAAACTGTGGCACATTACACAATGAATAGTACATAGCTATTAGGATAAATGGAATGATGAAATTTGACTATATGTGCATAGATATGGAGAGTATCATGCTGAGTGAAATTAATCAGAAAGGGTGGCAGACAGAATGATAGCACTCATCTGCAGAATACATAAAAAAAAACAACATAGTATGAGAATAAACCCAAAGACAATAGAAACGATGGGAGGGAATAGTTGTCATACACATATGAAATCACTTTAGTTTTTTTTTTCACCTTATCTGAATTAATTAGTATAAGTACCATTAATTACATCAATCCTGACCCTCAGTTGATTTATGTTAAACTCTGGCTAATAAAAGTGACAGGGAAAGCAACAGAAAAAGGCTCAGCTGACTCAATAAGATTCAAGAAGCTGCTTGTGACAACATGTAGCTGAAATGAAACTTTTCCCACGACAGTCTGATTTCTTGTGCAAAATGCAAGCTAAGACCCCACAGGGATTGCAGTTAAGACAGAAAGAGGACAGCTGTAAAAGATGTAGGCTTGGGTTAGATTCTGGGCAACTTCAGGATCTCACTTAGGTTGACCCAGGAATCGGAGATGTCCCAAGAAAAGCAATCTGGAGCCCCTGCAGTGAGAGGACTCGTTTTATTATCAGGGAGGAAGATTTAAACAGTCACACAGATAAGAGAATTTCTTAAATTTTTTAAAATAAATCTTTACTTAAGCACCATGATTACAAGCATGTTTGTAGTTGGGTTTCAGTCATAAACAGAATACCCCCTTTCACCAGTGCAACATTCCCACCACCAGATAAGAGAATTTACTTGCACAGGAAGCTCAACAAAGAGAGAGGTGTAGCCTTATTGGCCAGATGTATGTGCACCATGTCAGGTCTGCAGATGTAACTTATGTGACCCGAGGGACGTGACTTATGACTAGGGGAACGTGATTTATGTGGCTAGGAGAGCACAGGAGGTGGGATCCATTGTGACATGCCAGATGTTTGCTCTAATAGGACTCATCTCCCTCTCCCCCATGGGGCAAAGGGTGCTTAAACTACAAGGTGCCTCCTTTTAGAGGCTCTATTTGACAGGCATGATATTAGGCCCTGCTAGAGTCACAATCTCAATGGGTTCCAAATCTATATCTGAAGGGCCCCGGCTATTGACCACTATGAAAATAATAGCTGGTATTGATCACTCTGTAAAAGAGCTGGGAACTACAAGGAAGTAAACTGATATGCATGATAGCCCTTCAGTAATAGTTTGGCAAATCACGGTGCCTAAAAGGAAGAGAGAGAATGTGTGTGAGAGGGAAGAAAAATGTTTGCCATAGAAGCAGTCTGGGAATGGTGGTGGGGGACTGAAGGGAAATGTGAGGAAATAAAATAGATGAAGGGATAGGTATTGGAACATTGTATGATTGCAACTCAACGATCAACTATATTTTAACTCTGTATCCTCATGGTAATTTAATAAAAAATTGGACATTGGATGACTAAAACTTGGTCATGAATATTGCAACTGTTTATCTCATGGTGATTAAATTAAAATTTATTATAACAAAAGAACATAGAGGTGCAGTCAAATTTAAGTCATAAAATAGAAACAGAAATGGGAAAAAAACTATACTGGTGCCTTACATCCACATTTAACATTCTGATTATTGGAAATTGGAGCAATTTACTGGGGCAAAATACTGGGGCAAGTATATAAGAAGAAAAGGACTTCAAAAAATGCCCTTCCCTTAAACACTGGCACTGATTATTTTTTTTTTGCTCATCATCAACAATATAAGGAACAAATACATGAATATTATTAAACTGTTTTATCTGTCTCTGTTCACTATTAAATCTTTTCCTTGTAAGACAAAAAAATTCACTCAAAATATCAATCCCAGTTGAAATATGATAGTACAAATTGTTTAGTTCTTAGCTCCATGAAGGCTAAAAGACCCAGCAATAGTTGAGGCAGAGCATCCACGAAAGGTTCAAATGCAAGCTTTAAAAGATGCATTGATCAGCACTGTCGAAAGTTTGTTGATCTCTGTTGATGTAATGGCAGTTGGACTCGGACACGCCCCTTGGATACCCCCACTGTAATTACAGTTGGACCTAGACACGCCCCCTGATATACCCCTTGGGCACACCCCCTTGTCATGCCTGGTACAAAAGGAAAAGCTTGGATAGTTGACCGGTCCAGGAGAGTGACCAGAGCAGCACCTGTCAGCTCATGGGGGGGTGGGTGGGGGATAAAGCATCAGCAAGATGCTGCCTGCTCTGTGTCTATCCCTCTATCTTTCTTTCTTGAACCCAGGCCTCCCTGGCCACCTCTCTCTAGTGAATTTTGATCTCTCTCTCCCTTCTTACTTCTCTCTCTCTCTCTCTCTCTCTCTCTCTCTCTCTCTCTCAGAAATTCCTGAGCAGCTGTGGCAGACCTCAGACTCCAGGAGAAATAGAAAAGGATACTTGCCCCTACCAATCCTGGGCAGGTGGTCACTACACATCTTCAAGAGAGTTCTGTTGCAATTAAAATGGATAATTTTTTAAAATACTGAGAGTGATCTGTATTTGCAGGGATGTGGTGAAAAGGGAACTCTCATGTAATGTTGGTGGGAATGTTGTCTGGCTCAACCCCTCTGGAAAACAGTATGGAGAGTTCTCAGTAAACTCAGAATTGAATTGCCATATGACCCAGAAGTCCCACTTTTAGGTAGTTATCCATAGGACAGAAAAAAAATCACTAAAAAGGACATATGCACACCACTATTCAATGTAGGACTCAGTACCATAGCTAACATTTGGAATTGACCTAATGCCCAAAGACAGACGAATATATATATATACATATATACATATACATATACATATACATATATATGCACAAGGAAGTACTACACAGCTGTAAGGAATGATGAAACCATGCAGTTTGCTGCAACAGGGATGGAATTTGGAAGACGTTGTGTTAAATGAAACCAGAAGACAAAGGATAAACACAGGATATCACTTATATGTAGTATTTAGAATAATTAGAAGAATGCACTGGTTTAAAAGGAGGGATACCTATAATTACCCTTAGCCCCACAATGTAGGGGTAAGGAAAGAGAGTGGAGGAAAGGGAGAGAAAGAGATGAGAAATAGTGGGGATTCGTTGTAAAGGTACACAGGTACATTACTGGTGTGGATAGACCTGATTATCCAAATCAGAGTCAACAAACTGGAATCATGAGATATAAACCTTAACAACAGAACTGAAAATAGAGTCTGTCAAGTGGCAGATGTGGGTAGAGGAGGGAACTAGGGAACACTGGTGCGAGAAGTTGGCACGGAGGGTGGGACTTTTTGTATTACTCTTGTCCTACACCACTGTATTACTCCAACATCAGTCCTGCACTAGCCAGTCATAAAAGAGGTCCATCCCTTAAAGTAAGATCTTAATTGTGATTGCTGGTTTAATCATAACCCCTCCCCCAGGGACGATGAGTTGGGGCCTAGAGGTGTTGGTAGTTAGAAGGACAATTGAAGCAGCAATTGTATTGAATTCTACTCTTGGCTACAGCTTTTCTCTTTGATTTGGATAGATCTTTGGCTACCTTTGGCTGTATCCTTTGACTTTACTTTGTATACGTGTTCCATTTACCTCAATATGACCTTACTCTGATCCCAAACCCATCTCTCCTCTCCTGGCCTAGGGGTTTGTCATAGACTCCTGGACTTCTTCTAATAAAAAAGATTGAGATATTTCATCAGAGTCTTACCTGAGAGGCCCCTACAGATACCACAGCACAGGCTCATCTCATCTCTGATGGTTACCATTGTATGATTAAAATTCAACTATGGATAACTTTATAAGTCAGTGTTTTAGCAAAATGAAAATGTTAAGTTCTGTAATGAGCATAGGTGTGTAACTATCTTTTCAAATGAACATTCTCTGCTTTTTATAGATATTAAGGAGTGTCATTAGCATCCAGGGTTTAAATTTTTGTGAAGTTACTGAGAATATGCTAAAACTACAGAATCCTCTTCCCAGAAAAATGAGCATTACATTACAGCTGCATTACATTTTATGTAGTCAATAAAACTATGAATGTAGTGTCATAAACTAACAAGGATCGTAGTTCTCATATTAGAGCAAAGTTGAGAACAGACTGAACTGGATATATGAAAGTATGACATGATATGGAAATAGAAGGCAGCAGATACAATTATGGAATAAGTTCATTATAATTGGTATGGTTGAGAAATTGAGAAGTCAAAAGTCCTGGTTTTTACTATGAAGCTGGCCACAGAAGTGTGGTGGTGGAAAGAAGACAATGTGTTAATGGTAGAAGCATACACTCAACTGGAAGGTGATGTGTTGCAATTTCTTTTCATAAAAATTCAAAGAACAGTGATTTAGAAAATTGTTGATAGTTGAGTTTTGTTACCCCTCCCAAAAGCCAAATACTAATATTACCTGGATAGTGAGACCCTCCCACAGCTGGGGGGGGGGTCTGTGGTTGGTAATTAAGAGTGGCCTAGGGGGTGTGGGGGCAGACGCAGCAAGGAAGGAGATCAGAAACAGAATGGATTCGGAGAGGCTGCTTAGCTTAGAGGCCATGTGAAGAATATGCACATGGCAGTTAGGGCCTTGTAATAAAGCTGGATGTCTCCTGAAATTTCATCTCACTGCTGTGAATCATTTCTTTGCCATCACCCTGCACCTACAGAACGGGGGGGGGGGCGGGTAAGGAGCTGCAGGTGCAGGGCTGGGCTGAGAAAGGCCTCACCATCCATCCTCACTACTAGGTCTTCTTCATTAATAATTAATACAACAGAGTTTTAGGCCTATAAAGTTCTAACACTAATCCCTCCACCACTGTACTCATGTTCCCTTCTAACAGCCCAGTCTGTTACCTTGACAGGCAAGTTGTAAAGTTTGGTGATTATAGTTTGGATTTCATTATTTCAATGTTGTTGGTCCTGTGTTTTCATTCAAAATGACAGACACACTTTTATTCTTTGCAGAAATTTATTCTTTTATAGAAATCAACCAAGATGTCCAATGACAGGTATAAATGATGGAAACATGGTACATATACACAATGGAATACTATGGAGCTGCAAGGAACAATGAAACCATATAATCCACTGCTACCTATATTGAACCAGAAGATATGTTGGGTGAAGAAAAACAAAAGAACACAGGATGATCTCATTTATAGTTATGGTATAACGAATTAACTGGAGAAGAATGTGAAATGTAGTGAAGGGGGATGCCTAGATTACCCTTGACCCCATAGTATAGGGAGGAAATGGGCAGAGAAGAAAGGAATCAAGGGGTAGAGGAAGATGACAAAGAGAGGTAATGGGGAATAAGGGTCAGGGAAATGTGGGGAGTGTTGTAAAAAATTTTTTTTTGGTTTTTGGGTCACACCTGGCTGTGGTCAGGGGTTATTTCTGGCTCCAGGCTCAGAAATTGCTCCTGTCAGGCACAGGGGACCATATGGGGCGCCAGGATTCGAACTGATGACCTCCTGCATGAAAGGCAAACGCCTTACCTCCATGCTATCTCTCTGGTCCCAGTTGTAAAATTTTTAATAATATTTTATTTAAACACCTTGATTACAAACAAGTTGGTTGGGTTTCAGTCATGTAAAGAACACCACCCATCACTAGTGCAACATTCCCATCACCAATGTCCTAGATCTCCCTCCTCGCCACCCCAACCCCGCCTGTACTCTAGAAAGGCTTCCTACTTCCCTCATTCATTCACATTGTTATGATAGTTCGCAATGTAGTTATTTCTCTAACTAAACTCATCACTCTTTGTGGTGAGCTTCATGAAGTGAGCTGTAACTTTCAGCCGTCCACTCTTTTGTCTCTGAAAACTATTGAAAGAATATCTTTCATTTTTCTTAAAACCCATAGATGAGTGAGAACATTCTGTGTCTTTCTCTCTCTCTGAACTTATTTCACTCAGCATAATAGATTCCATCTACCTCCATGTATAGGAAAATTTCATGACTTCGTCTCTCCTGATGGCTGCATAATATTCCATTGTGTATATGTACCACAGTTTCTTTAGCCACTCATCTGTTGAAGGGCATCTTGTTGTTTTCTGAGTCTTGCAATGGTAAATAGTGCTGCAATGAATATAGTTGTGAGGAAGGGGTTTTTGTATTGTATTTTTGTGTTCCTAGGGTATACCCCTAGGAGTGGTAGAGCTGAGTAGTATGGGAGCTCAATTTCCAGTTTTTGGAGGAATCTCCATATCACTTTCCATAAAGGTTGGACTAGACGGCATTCCCACCAGCAGTGGATAAGAGTTCCTTTCTCTCCACATCCCCGCCAACACTGCCTGTTCTCATTCTTTGTGATGTGTGCCAATCTCTGTGGTGTGAGGTGGTACCTCATAGTTATTTTGATTTGCATCTCCCTGATGATTAGTGATGTGGAGCATTTTTTCATGTTCCTTTTGGCCATTTGTATTTCTTCTTTGTCCAAGTGTCTGTCCATTTCTTCTCCCCATTTTTTGATGGGATTAGATGATTTTTTTCTTGTAAAGTTCTGTCAGTGCCTTGTATATTTTGAATATTAGCCCCTTATCTGATGGGTATTGGGTGAATAGTTTCTCCCACTCATTGGGAGGCTCTTGTATTCTGGGCACTATTTCCTTTGAGGTGCAGAAGCTTCTCAATTTAATATATTCCCAACTGTTAAACTCTGCTTTCACTTGTTTGGAGAGTGCAGTTTCCTCCTTGAAGATGCCTGTAGTCTCAATGTCCTGGAGTGTATTACCTACGAGTTGTACCATATACCTTATGGTAGCAGGTCTGATATCAAGGTCTTTAATCCATTTGAATTTTACCTTCATACATGATGTTAGCTGGGGCTCTAAGTTCAATTTTTTTGCAAGTGCCTAGCCAGTTGTGCCAACACCACTTGTTGAAGAGACTTTCTTTGCTCCATTTAGGATTTCTTGCTCCTTTATCAAAAATTAGATGATTGTATATCTGGGGAACATTCTCTGAGTACTCAAGCCTGTTCCACTGAACTGAGGGTCTGTCTTTATTCCAATACCATGCTGTTTTGATAACTATTGCTTTGTAATACAGTTTAAAGTTTGGGAAAGTAATTCCTCCCATATTCTTTTTCCAAGGATTGCTTTAGCTATTCGAGGGTGTTTATTGTTCCAAATGAATTTCAAAAGAGCCTGATCCACTTCTTTGAAGAATGTCATGGGTATCTTTAGAGGGATCGCATGAAATCTGTACAATGCTTTGGGGAGTATTGCATTTTAATGATGTTAATCCTGCCAATCCATGAGCAGGGTTGTGTTTCCATTTCCGTGTGTCCTCTCTTATTTCTTGGAGCAGGGTTTTATAGTTTTCTTTGTATAGGTCCTTCACATCTTTAGTTAAGTTGACTCCAACATATTTGAGTTTGTATGGCACTAATGTAAATGGGAGCATTGTAACATTTTATGCTTGAAATCCTGTTAAAACAGGCTTGTAAACCACAGTGCCGAGAACAAGAACATAAAATATAGGAAATATGTAATTTGTTTCTATGTGGATGGAACTGGAGGGTATCATGCTGAGCGCAATTAAAAGTTAAGGGGCTTGCTATGGTGAATAGTGCTGCAATGAACATAGTTGTAAGGAAGGGATTTTTGTATTGTATTTTTGTGTTCCTAGGTTATATTCCTAGGAGTGGTATAGCTGGATCGTATGGGAGGTCGATTTCCACTTTTTGGAGGAATCTCCATATTGCTTTCCATAAAGGTTGAACTAGATGGCATTCCCACCAGCAGTGGATAAGAGTTCCTTTCTCCCAACATCCCCGAGAACACTGTTTGTTCTCATTCTTTGTGATGTGTGCCAATCTCTGTGGTGAGGTGGTACCTCATAGTTGTTTTGATTTACATCTCCCTGATGATTAGTGATGTGGAGCATTTTTCTGGAAACAATCAAGATGCCCTTCAACAGAGGAATGGCTAAAGAAACTGTGGTACATATACACAATGGAATATTATGCAGCTGTCAGGAGAGATGAAGTCATGAAATTTTCCTATACATGGAGGTAGATGGAATCTATTATGCTGAGTGAAATAAGTCAGAGAGAGAGAGAGAGAAAGATGCAGAATGGTCTCACTCATCTATAGGTTTTAAGAAAAATGAAAGACATTCTTGCAATAATAACTTTCAGACACAAAAGAGAAAAGAGCTGGAACTTCCAGCTCACCTCAGGAATCTCACCGCAAACAGGGATGAGTTTAGTTAGAGAAATAACTACATTCTGAACTGTCCTAATAATGACGATGTATGAGGGAACTGGAAAGCCTGTCTAGAGTACAGGCGGGGGTCGGGTGGGGAGGAGAGAGATTTGGGACATTGGCAATGGGAAAGTTGCACTGGTGAAGGGGGTGTTCTTTACATGACTGAAACCTAATCACAATCATGTATGTAATCAAGGTGTTTTAATAAAATAAAATATATTTAAAAAAACCTTGAGTGCAAAGCATGCATTCAGCCCATAAAAGTTAAGGGTCAAAGAATGACATCTCATTTTTCATTTGTAGGATATAAAGAAACATAGTAAGGGAATAACAAGTGGCCAAAGGCAGCACAGCCTGAGAACTGATCTACAGAACAAAGCATACCATGGTAGGGCGATGACAGAGGAGGTGGGGGTGGGTTAAGGGGTACATTTGACAATGGTAGAGAAGCAGACATTGGTGGAGGGGGCGGTATTGGAACCTTGTATGTATGAAATCCTATCATGAATAATATTGTCAATTATGATTCTGCAAATAAAACTTGTAAATGAAAAACAAAAATAATTCCTAAATTGTCATGCTTTAGATGATGAAATGCAAATTTACTTAGATTCCCGTGGACCTCAGGAAATTGTGAATTCCCTCTAACAGACTTTAGAATGTAAATTTATGTAAATTTTTCATTTTACAGTCAATTTTGTAATGCATATTATCTTTCTTGAGTTCGTTTCAGAAGTATAAAACATGCTGCTCTTGAATTAGTCTATATTAATTTCTAACAGGGAATAGATAACTGTAATGGCCTCAAATGCCCTATTTCCCAGGGAAGGCAGGTCTGGAGCAAGGGTCACATGGGAAATAACACACAGAAAGCTCAGAGTGAAAAACTCTCATGGCTGAGTAGCAATCTGTCTTGTAAAACTGAGAGGGGAAGGGAGAGGAAGAGGGAGCCAGAGAGGGAAGGGGGAGAGAGGGGGAGCAGATAGGAGGGAGAGGAAGATGCCTGCTAGAAGTTTTATGGAGCACAGAGACCAACCCCAGCCTGGGAGTAAGGACAGAAGGCCTATCGTGAGCAAATCCTGCCTAGGTTTGCTTAAGACACAAACAAGTAGGAGAATCTCTGTTGTGGGTAAAACCAAGTTGTAAACAAATAGATATAAAGAAACCAGGGGTGAGCTTTGTTTTGGGTGAAACCAAGTTTTGAGTTGTAAACCAACAGGAAACAACCTGACCCACATCTGTGACAATATTCTTAGTTAATAAAACCTGTGATTTAAATACGGTTAACAAGTCACTTCATTTAAAAGTACAATCAACCAGGGGCCGGGTAGGTGGCGCTGGAGGTAAGGTGTCTGCCTTGCAAGCGCTAGCCAAGGAAGGACCGCGGTTCGATCCCCCGGCGTCCCATATGGTCCCCCCAAGCCAGGGGCGATTTCTGAGCACATAGCCAGGAGTAACCCCTGAGCGTCAAACGGGTGTGGCCCAAAAAACCAAAAAAAAAAAAAAAAGTACAATCAACCGGGGCTGGAGCAATAGTAGTGTGTAGGGTCTTTGTCTTGTACACTGTCCGACCCAGGTTCAATCCCGGGCATCCCATAAGGTATCCCATGCACTGCCAGGAGTAATTCCTGAGTTCAGGGTTTAGCACTGCCAAGTATGGCCCCCAAACAAAGAAAAAGCATAAAAATTGTGTATCAGTTACCTGAAAATTGGTTCTGTCTTGTTTATTAAAGAAAAACGATGGGGCTGGAGAGATGGCATGGAGGTAGGGTGTTTTCCTTGCATGCAGGTCAGTGGTTTGAATTCCGGCATCTCATATAGTCCCCCCCCCCCCCGCCCGAGCCTGCCAGGAGCGATTTCTGAGCGTAGAGCCGGGAGTAAGCCCTGAGCTCTGCCAGGTGTGATCCCAAAACCAAAAAAAAAAGAAAAAAAATGATATTTTCCTTTACACAAAGCCAATAAATTTCTTATTTTAATTATTTAAATATATTATTGGGGGACATGTGGTGTGGGGCTTTCAAATCAGTCCTGCCATAGCTGAAAGGTAACCTCAGCCTCTTAACATTTATACTATCTCCTCATACCAAAATGTCTTACTAGACAACCACCTTTTTTTTGCTTGTTTTTTGGGTCACACCTGGCAGCACTCAGAGGTTACACCTTGCTCTCCGCTCAGAACTTGCTCCTGGCAGGCTCGGGGGACCATATGGGATGCCAGGATTTGAACCACTGTCCTTCTGCATGCAAGGCAAATGCCCTACCTCCATGCTATCTCTCCGGCCCCTAGACACTTAACTTTTATGCTATTATCTTTCCATCCCATCAGGCCTTAATAGACATTTTCTCTTTAATCACACCAAAATTACTGGAAAGAGTGTTTCCCTGGCATACAGTGAGGTATAGTACCCTAAGATGCCTAGATGCCTCATTAGTATTTGAAGATCAACACTGAAATATTTTTAAAGTGTTTATCTATCCATAAGCTTGAGTTTAACAAACTCATTTAAACAGATCATTAAGATGCTGACCCAAAACTAAATGCAAGTTTGTGGACTCTCTTGGATAAGTTGTCAATTTTTGCTGCATAAGTCAAATTAAAAACATAATTGAAGTCATTTGGAGTTAATTAGATTTTATGACTAAGAATCATGTTTCCCTAAATTAAGATCAAGTTTAGACTTACTAATATCCTTCCACTCCACATTTCATTATCAATTCAGATAATTACAATTTTTAAAGATTTTAGATTCATAAAATTTGTAACATTCTATACTGGCTTTCAATAAAATTTACTCATCTTCCATGAAAAAGGAGAACGTTTTACATTTCCTTTTTCTAAAATATCCCCTGATAGACAGGCCATTAGTCACCTAATTGGGACTGCCATCTTTACTCATTTATATTTGTTACTTTTTTTTCTATAAACATTTCTAAAAAAGAAATCATATTCATGCTTATTCTTAACTTTTTATTTTATTTCTGCATGCTCTTGGTTTAGCTTCTGAGTCAAGGAAGCCTAGCCCCTTAAGCCTGATATTGTTAGTATCAATCTCTACTGATCTTGGTCTGCTGTTGAGTGTGTCTATAAGTTTATCACATACAGAGTTCTAGATTGGACAGGCCTATCTGAAATTTTCCCCATACTCTTAGAGATCCTATTTAATGTAAAATAACTTTCTCTGAGTTTTTCTTTCCTGAAGATTTTTTTGAGAAATGAAATAGAGACTAATCATTCTATTCTCAATGGCCAGAATCCCTTCAGGGCATGGTGAAAATAGTGTATTTTAATTCAAATGAATTCTTTCTCTATCTATTAAAAATCCTCAAAAAATATTTCCTTACCTTACTATGAAGAACAATTTTTATCTTTCTAAATCTTTCCTCATTGAAAGTTAAATGAAAATATATTAGGAGAAATGAAATCATGAAATGAGCACATACATGGAGAGATATGGAGAATACCATGCTGAGTTCAATGAATTAGAGAGAGAGGAACAGACATACTTAGATGTGGAATATATGTGTCTTTAAAAAATACTATGATAGTAATACACAAAGGAACTATAAATGAGGGCCACAAGGGCCAGTTTATCATAGAAAGCTCTCCACAAAAGATGGTGGAGAAATGCAGTTGGTATAGAGAAAAAAATCATTATGAAAATCATAGTTGATAAGGAACCCTCTGGACAAGAACTAGTGAAGAAAGGTGGTAAAGTGATATACATGATACCAATTGAATAATATTGCAAACCACACTGCTAAGTATAAAAGAGTAAGAGAGTGAGAGGGAGTGAAAGATGAAGAGAGAAAATGTGTCTGCCATAGAGGAAGGTCAGATACAAGAGGGAAACTGTGGACATTGATTGTAGAAAATGCATTGGTGGTGGGAATGTTGCACTGGTGAAGGAGGGTATTCGTTTTTATGACTGAACCCAACTATAATCATGTTTGCAATCATGGTGCTTAAATAAAGATATTATTTTTAAAAGAAAAAAAAAAGATTTTAGATTCAGTGTAAACCTCATTTATTGATTCGAGAGCTAATGTTTTGGTACTAAGGACTTATGACTTGAGTATCTTGCTAACTTTAACTTCAAAGGAATGTTGGGAGGTTTTTTCCAATCTTTGCCTCTGAAATACCAATCAAGATACATTTTTCACATGCTGATAAAATGGTTTTCCTTACAACTTGGATATAAGAAAAGATAAAGTCCATCTTCTGCTTCATGTGTGCATGGATGGGGGAATACAATGCGCAGTAAATTAGTCAGAGGGAGGGGGACAGACACCAAATTATATCAACGCAATGTTGGGATCTAAGAGCACTGTAGGGAAATACATGCCAAAGGCAATAGGAACAAAGAGCAGGAGAATTAGTCTTCAGCCTGAGGATTGTCACTGGTGTCAGTTGTGGGTCAAGGGGAGAGGTCAGAGAAAGGAAAATGAAGACAATGGTGGAGGAAAAAAGTGTTGCTCTGGAGGCAGGCTGGGGGAGTGGAAGGGAACCTGGGGACAATGGTGAAGAGGCTGGTGTTGGAATACTGTATACCTGAAATCCAATCATAAATAATTTTGGAACTCTGTAATTCATGGGGATTCAGGCAATAAAATACCTTTTAAGGTATTTTTAAAACAGGGTAGCTTAACATGCATATTTTAATACTTTAAAAGACAATACTTTTATTTTATAAATAGATCACAAAAAATACACAGGCTATCATTTTCATTCTTTTATTAATTTTAATGTTTATTAATATCAAACTGGGTCACACATGTCCTTCAACTTAAAATTTGGTCCTTTAAAATATTTTATTCATCCTATAACAAAATAAACTGTCCTGTTGCAAAGACAGAAATATCTGGCATAGGATTCTAAGTGAGCTTAAAAATACAATGAGGAGTATTTTAATTCTAACAAGGAACCTTGTAGAATCCACTTAGAAATGTCAGGTGGAACAACTGGCTTACTATGACTGGGATATTTTTGCCTTAGAAAAGGGCAAATATTTTTGGGGTGCAAAGGAAGATGCTGAGAACCCATAACAAGTGAAGAATAAGTTACTCAAAATTAACCCAAATGCAATATAGGCCACAATTGTAGAACAATCTCCAGCCTATTCAAAGCCTAGAAAGCAGATTGCCAGCTTAGAACAAGTAACCTCACAGGAACAGTACTCGGCATGTTTCTAAGACTCTGCAGGTGAGAAACTTCATTCACCGATGATATCTTGTACACAAATATAACAGTTTTCAAGATACAAGGAACAACCAGGTAACAATGAAAGTAGAATTTTAAAGTAGCTGCTTAATCTTTCACCATTCTCTTGAGTACTACACCCAAACCTCCTTTGGCCACTTGCAATGGAGTTTTTTCTTCTTTATTCTCAATGTAAATACTGGCTCCATGGGTCACCAGCAGTTTTGCTTCTTCCACTCTCTCCTCATCACAGGCTAGATGTCTGAAATGAAGGACCACAAAGAGAAATTATGAATTAATCACTACTAATTCTATGTCATGGTAAGGGTTTCCTGATAGTCTCAACTGTATACTGTTAGGTAATATAACATGGCAAAGTTTTTGAATCAGAAAATGAACATTTTAATTAGATTGCTGCATGGGGGAAGGTTTGAAACAAAAATTTAATGAATTATCTTTATAATACCGATCACAAATCGTAATTCTGGTCCTACTACAGTAATAGAAGAGCTGTACTTCTTTTGTTATGATTTTTAAAATCCTTTAATTTTGTGTGAAATGGTTACTACAGAGGTTAGGATTCCAACCAAAAGATAACTAGTGCCCACAAATCTCTGGGGAGCTCAGCTGTGTGTCGTGTAGTAGGAAGTAGCACTCAATTTTGCACAGGACTTAATGACCTGATTTACAGCTTCCAGGAAATCCCGAGTAGCAATTTTTTGCCGTGCTCTGATGACAAACATATCCACTTCTGTGCAGACACCTCTTATTTAAGCATTGCCAAGTGTGGCACCCCTCTCGCCACAAACAGTAGTTTAAAGGTCAACTGAAATTCAAGTGGATTAAAATGACTCAATTTCTGACTCAGAGAAGGCACCCATCAATAAAGAAAGAAAAGCGTTCGAGAAAAATGGTCAGGACAGAGGATGAAAAATCAATTCCAGGTGACACTGTGTTCAATGAAAATCACCAACAATAAACTTCCAACCAAACCCAAACAAAAGCCTACAGTAAAACACAAGTAACTCTTAACTAGTTTTAGAGTGTGAAAGGACAGTCTACCTATGTGGAAGATGAAGTGTGACTTCATCTATATAGAAAATTCTAGTGCTCGGGGGGAGGGGAGAGTTGGGGACACACTTCGAGGTACTTTTAGGGGACAATGTGGTCCTGAAGACTAAACTGGGGTTTGTGGCATTAAAGAACAGCTAGACAGAAGGCTAACATTTCACTTGCTTAAAGTCAAAGGAATTTATAAAAATCAGTAATATTAATTCTGATACAATTAGTCATAGGTAACAGAAAATGCTTCACTTAAGAAAAATCATGTAAACTGTAAACATGAAATGCTATTTTCATGTATTAAAAGATGATTTTCAGTGTGTTGGTGAAGAGGCAATAAGCACCCCAAACTACTGTTACTAGTGTAGAACTCCTCTGGAAGCAATCTGGCAATATATAGCAACAGTCTGAAAACGTATGTTTTTGTTGACCTAGCAATTCTACTCCTCGGAGTCTTTAATAAGATAATCATTGGCAATGTGGCCAAAGATTTTTGGATACAAAGTCGGAGAACAGAACATTATTACATATTACAGAGGAAACATAAAGAAGTAATAGGAACGACTGAATTACGGCACAATCAAAAGGTTGAGCTCAATTTAGCCATTGACAATTGTTTTAAAAATATTTAGTGATACAGGAAAATAACTCACATAACTACAATGACAAGAACCAGATATAAAATGATTCCAACGATTCCAATGTTGTAAAATAATTTAAAATTAAGATATGTGCATGCTGGGGCTGGAGAGATAGCATGGAGGTAAGGCGTTTGCCTTTCATACGGAAGGATGGTGGTTCGAATCCTGGCATCCCATATGGCCCCCTGAGCCTGCCAGGAGCAATTTCTGAGCATGGAGCCAAGAGTAACCCCTGCCAAGTGTGACCCCAAAACCAAAAAAAAAAAGATATATGCATGCACCCATAAAATACTGGAACACATACTCCAGTGTCATCAGTGGTTATTTATAGGTAACACAACGATGGGCCATTTTTATCTTTCTAATTCTGGGCAACTTTCAAATTTCTTTGCCATAAATAGATTTCACGGAGAAGAATAAAAAGAAATGCTATGTAAGATTAAGTGTTAGATACTTAAGATTATAGGTAAGAATTAGTGTAAAGGGGGCTAATGTTAGAATACAAACGACTGCTACTTGTCACTTACAGAGGAGTGTTACCCTCAGTATCTTGGATGTTTGTGGATGCTTTGTAGTGCAGAAGAATATGAATCATCTTCAAGTTACCCTTGGCTGCGGCCCGGTGCATTCCTGTGGCCTCATAACGATCCTTAGCATCTGGGTTAGCCCCACTTTCCAGCAACATGACAGCAATCTGGAACGTGAAGCAGAAAACAATAAGGAGGTGTGTGTGCATTTGCAGACATGTTTAGAACGCCCTGAAAGTATTCTAGGAGAGAACTCTACCTCATGCCTGTTTTTGGAGGCTGCATAATGCAGGGGGGTACAGCCATTATTATTGACAGTATTCACTTGAGCACCTTTTCCCAGAAGTGCTTTGACAATGTCATCTCGGCCAGCAGAAGCTGCGATGTGAAGAGGAGACCATCCTGCCTGCAAAGAAGATGGGGAAATATTCAGAACAGTTTTTTAGCTTGGTTTTTGAACTCACAGAAAAAGACCAGATTTGTGGTTAATAAAAACAGAATAGGGGCCTGAGCAATAGCACAGAGGTAAGGGTGTTTGCCTTGTGTGCGGCTGACCACGGTTTGATCCTGGCATCCCATATGGACCTCTGAGTCTGCCAGGACTAATTACTGGGCACAGAGTCAGGAGTAACTCAAGTACTGTTAGGTGTGGTCCCAAAACAAAACAAAAGCAAACAAAAAACCCATCATACCAAATGTTTGACCCACCAAAAAAAAAGTTTGCCTTTATCTTCCACATTGATTCAGCAAATGTTCCTATTTTTAATTATTGTCACCATGGTGCATTCATGAAAGTTTCCCATCTCCACAATTTGAATAAAGCCAGGTCTATTAGCCAGATCTCGTAACTTGAATACAGAGAATTTGGGTAAGTTCACTGTTAAGATACCCACTGATAGTCCAACTGGTGGCATAAAGAGCTGCTTAAAAGTACAAATCATAGTGTCTCAAAATAAAACTATGAGTTTAAAAAGAAAAAAAACGGGAAAATAAAGACCAGAGAAAGAAGCTCAAGGATTAATGCTAATTTTGGTGGGGTTTACAAAACAGCAATATGTGAAAGGTTGAAACAGCAGTTTCAATATTTTGATACCAGGAGACTTACATCAGTCTTTGGATCAGATGTTGAAAAAAATCACTGAATCAAAAAAATTACTCTCTTTCCTCATTAAGAACTGCAGGGATTTTGGACACTTACACAAAAGAAAAGCAGCCACAATACCATAACATAGGGTAATGACATGGAAGTTTAATTCTAACTGGCTTTCCAATTGGGCTTAAAAGATGTAAAGTTCTAGATAGCAAGCTCTAGAAATTTTATTTACTAAAATACGTTCACTGAGCAATTTTCTGTCTTTCTTTGAAATCATGACTTTACTAGCTGCATATTATTTTACCAGAGGGATAATCTACTGCATCCTATCATTCTCCCATTCAATTATTTCACTGCTGTTATAAATATGACTTCAGACAACATCTGTGCAACTTTTCTATAAAAGTTTTGAGGGGCCAGAGTGATAGTATAGCAGGCAGGGCACTTGCCTAGCATAAAGCTAATCTGGGCTCAATCACCAGCGCCCCAGATGGCCCCCCCCCAAAAACGGCCAGGATTAATTCCCAAATGCAGAGTCAGGGCACACCCTTGAGCACTGCTGGATGTGTCCCCTGCAAAAGTTTACAGGGGGCCAGAGAGACTATAATGAGGAAGGTGCTTGTCTTGCACGTGGTAAACGTGGGTTTGACCCATGGCATCCCATGGTATTAATTCCTGAATGCAGAGCCAAGAGTAAGCCTTGAGCACCATGGACTTGGCCCCAAACCATATAAAGGTCCCATCCTATTTTATATGTCTGATAATATAATCAATACAACTCCAGTAAAAATTTTATATATAACAAAAGAGATATTGAGGGTAGGAATGCAGCATATCTTCTTCATAAACGTTCCCTGCAAATGTGAGTCACTGGTTTTGATATCTCCCCAGCAGCACCAAAAATAAAAGTTCACCGAGTCTTTCATTAATTCTGGCCATATCACTCCTGAATCCCAACACAACGAAAGGGTTTGGAGTTTCTTAGAGGTCATCATGTTAATATACCACAATCAGAATGTTTACCTTAAGTTATGGGATATGAGTGGCAAAACTCACATTCTAAAATAATACAATCACTCCTTCTGTGTTTGGTCACAGGGATTACATTATAATTTCCTAGTCATAAAAATTTCAATTTTTGTAAGCTTAATACTCAGGCTTTAGTAAACACCAGTTTGTTATGTAAAGATAACAGGGGAACTTATCAACTTTTCTGAGTACTTACATCATCTTTATCATTTACTGGCACTCCGAGTTGCAGCAAGAATTCAACAATGTCTGTGTGGCCAGCTGAGCATGCCCAGTGTAATGCAGTTCTACTATCCTACAAGGGAAAAAGAATACATTATATCAACATCCTTGAAGAGAAATAGAAGAACTAAGACAAAAAAGCAAGAAATTGATACTGAGATCAATAAATCTATAGTTTGAAAAAGGTCAGAGCACACTGCAACTCAGGTAGGTAACCTTAATTCATGCTATTTACTTGTTTAAGAAAGAGACCTAAGGGCTGGAGCAACAGCACAGGGAACTGGGCATCTGCCTTGCACACAACTGGCCCGTGTTAAGTCCCCAACATCTTATATGATCCCCAGAGCCTGCCAGAAGTGATTTCTGAGAGCAGAGCCAGAAGTAACCACTGAGCACTGCCAGGAGTGGCCCAAAACCAAACAATAAAAAAAGAGAGAAATCTAAGTTTTTCGTAAGCTATGGGAATCTGGGGTGGGAAGAAAACTTAGTTCTAAGAATAGCAGAACAAGACAACTCGTTTAATACTATGGGAGAAAGAAAGTTTCCGTATATTGGGTATTATTCCCATTTTATAGTGAGGAAACTAAAAGATCCTCTCAGGGTAAGCAAGGTGTCCAAGTTCCCACAGCTGAAAATCGGTGAAGCTGGGCACAAACTCTCTGACTCAGAAATGTCCGTATGTTCTAGAAAGAACAAATACTGTCTTATGGGGAAGAAATGTCTACAATGAAGCTGAAATTACATCATTTTATAAGTTGACACAGGGATAGAGAACTAGTACAGTGGGTAAGGTGCTTGCCTTGCATGCAGCCAACCCAGATTCAATCCCCAAGTCCCTAGGAACCACCAGGAGTGATTCTTGAGTGTAGAGCCAGGAGTAATCGGGTAGTTGCCAGGTGTGGCCCCAAAACAAAAAGTTAATAACAGAATTAAAGAGCAATTCTGGTTTCTGCAACAAAATTACTTAGAAAAACTAGGAGTTAGCCATGTTTCCTCTTTGTGTGTGAAGGGGCACCCATAAAAGTGGGGGAGTGGCTCCCAAGCAGTGTTCAGGGGTTTTGGGGATCACTCCCAGTGATACCTGACCAAATGTACTTGTGCTTTAGTGTTAGGGCTGGGTAATGTGATGCTGCTTGGGCCCTACTGTGCTGAAGACCACCATGGATACCCCAAAAGTGTTTGGAACCTCCAGAACTACTCTAGGCTTGGACATCAATGTGGTGCCCAGGACTGGCCACCACAAGCATCCTAACATCAATACTATCCCTATGACCCTTTTGGGGGGATTTGTGTCACATATTTGTGTTCTGCGGCTACTTTCAGCTTGCTACTTGAAAGATCATGCAGTGGCAGGTATCCAACCCAGACCTCTGGCTTGCAAACCATGTGTGCTAGCTCTGAGTTATTTCTTTATCTCCACTTAACGCCCCGTCTTTTTTTTTTTGCAGTAACTGAAGCATCTTAGCCCTACATACAAGAAAATGGCACCGTGAAATCATTATGAAAAATTTCAAACAACTCATAAGAGGAATTACCATCCCCACATTTTCTTCATTTAGTCTTTACCTGCTGAGGTTGTAAAAAGCAAATCCAGTTACAACTGATTGCCTAATTTACTTGATTTTGACTAGGCCCCCATCGCCTTTTATGCTTCTAGCATGATGGATTAGAAGTATTATTATTAAATCTTGGTCCAATACTATAAAACTATTAAATATTATCTGAACATAATGAAAACTGGGTTGAAGCAACACTAGGGCACTAGCCTTGTGCACCACTGGCCTGGGTTTAATCCCTGGTCCCCTATATGGTCGCACAAGCCCCATCAGAGTGATTCCTGAGCACAGAGCCAGGAGTAAACTCTGACCACTCCTTGGTGTGGCCTAAAAACCAATATAAATATAAATGAAATCAAAGTAAAGGTCATCATCATATTGAGTAACAAGTAAAATTCAGAATAAAAGAATAAGAAGTGGAGAGCCAGAATGATTCAGATAAAAAAGGACACAATCTTACAAATAACTGGTTTACTGGATTCACCCTCAATCTTTCCAAAAGACTGGAACAAAATCAGGAACATTTAAACAGGAGAGTGGAAACAAACACTTCTATTCATTTTTGTTCTCCCTTTATCTGGAAGTTTTCTTTGCTCAGAAACATTATATTCAATTTTCAAGGGCGAGCCAACTTTCCATTTTTTGCCAATCATCTTTTTAATATTTAGGGTTTTTTAAAACTTTATTTAACCTTTTTAACATTCAGTTGTTTAAAAAGATGAACTCAGGTCTTCCATTTTATGCTCTGAAGACAAAAGGTAAACTTCTCCCCAGAGCAGAGATTTTGTAATTAAAAATATATTTCTGTGATTAGCTTATTAATGCTTGATTCGTCCACTGGGCTGTATAGACTTTGAGCAAACTGCCTTTGACCGAAGAGGCATTCAAAGAACATGTACTTCATGCTTCATCAGACACAA
The DNA here is from genome assembly GCF_024139225.1 of Suncus etruscus. Taxonomy (NCBI): domain Eukaryota; kingdom Metazoa; phylum Chordata; class Mammalia; order Eulipotyphla; family Soricidae; genus Suncus; species Suncus etruscus. The sequence goes on along the minus strand of NC_064868.1, from coordinate 130,499,729 downwards.
TGATTAGCAAAGAAACCTATTTTCTAAAAAGTGCTATTTTCCCCAGCAACTACTAATAACGATTGAGCCTTTGAAAAAACCCAGTCAGCACCCCATAAATAATGAAAAATCTAGAAGCTAAGTACTGGGTCAATTTTTGGTTGAGGTCTGTGGAGCTACCTCTTGCCCCCAGATTCCAAATCCTCCAGCGACTGGCGGACAAACATGGGGTAGAGAAGATGGGGACCACCAGGCTCTCCGTATTGAGCCTTTGAGAAACCTCATCAGCACCCCATCAATAACTATGAAAAATACAGAAGCTAAGTTCTGGGCCATTTTTTGGTTGAGATCTGCGGGGCTACCTCCTGACCCCAGATTCCAAATCCTCCGGCGACTGGGGGACACACAGGGGGTGGGGGAGATGGGGACCACCAGGCTCACCCCAACACGCCTCGGCTCGGGTCTCCCGCGCAACCGCTTATGGCCGCAGAAAGACGAAGCACCGTTTTACCTGGTCCGTTTTAGTGGCCTGCGACTTGTCGGCCAGGATCTTCTCCTTCAGCTCTTCCAGCTGGCCGCTGAAGGCCAAGTTGCAGACCATCAGGTTGGACACACACCCCTCCATCTTTGCTTCCAACGCTCGTTCTGCGCGTAGGACCAGCTGCGACGGGACGCCGTCACGTGACCGGCGCCACCCGCCAATCCGAAGAGCCGATGGAGCTCCGCCAATCAGGGATCTGCCTCGTCCCGCTCCGCCAATCAGGGAGCTCCCTCGGCCCTTTGTTCTTTTTCCCTCGCGCGGCGCCTCTGGGAGTTGTAGTCGGACGGCTGTTCCGGGCGGGGAGGAGCCTTCGCGGTTCCCACCATTTGCGCCCAAGACGAGCCGAACTACATGTCCCAGAGGCCCCTCTGGCCGCCCGAGTCAAGTGGCCCGTGGAAGTGGCCCAGGATGACAGCTGGAGAATGGAGTCAGGTACGGGCAGCGGCTTCCTGTGGCACTGGGGCGGGTGGTCGCGCTCAGGGTCGACTCCACGACGCGGAGGGGGTGCAAGGTGGTGGCAGAGAATTATGGGAGCCCCAGGCCCCTTTTCCTGGGGGTGGGGAGCCCTGGTCTGCAGAGCAGGCGGAAGGGACAGTTGGCAGCTGAGCGTTCCCTCCTTAGCTTGCCTGGTGGCGCCGGCTCCCCTCCCCCGCCGGCTGTGCCCCAAAGAGTGAAAAGAAAGATGCAGCGATCACTTCTTCTGATCATTCGGGGACATGCCCCCAGGGCCAGCGGTGAGAGCGGATGACACCGTTGCAAGGGGCTGTGCCAAGGTGATGCCAAAGGCAGAGGGTGATGCCACTTGATAGCTAAGGCAACCGCGCTGAGGCCGGAGCCTGGCAACATTACAACCTGATGAGGGTCATCTGGCTACTTGTCGGGTGCTGCTGGCTTGGAATGTCAACATAATGACGACATCCAGGGTGGCTAGAACTATTAAGCTAATGGTGCTTCTCTATTTATGGCAGTCCCAAATATGCCAGAGGAGCAGTGTCCAGGCGTATTCTTTATAGGGGAGATGCAGAAGGGCGTCATGCCAAAACTAGGTAGCGATAAGAATGCACTCAAGAAAGAGCTGTTTAGGCTCTATTGATCTGGCCATGGGGAATAACAGGACTTGGCAAAATTTCTATAAAGAGCCAAATAGGAACTTTCTTATAGACTTTGTCGGTCTATAAAAAAGTTAAACATGAGGATATATTTTGTGATATTTATATGAAAAAATACAACATGAATTTCAGCAACTAATGATATTGAAAGACAATAATGATTGAATATTTCTGGCAATATAAAACTTATAATGACAACTATGAGATTCTTTTGGTAGAACTACCATTTTAATTGGGAGTGGAAGCCAGTATTCTGTCTTCAGTGTTGCCTGAAATGTTCATCTCTGAATGCTGATCTGTACTGAGATCATACCTATTTATTCTTTCACATAGATATTGTGAGGTGTTTATATAAATTCACAAACATATAGTTGTTTATTTTTATTTAAATAAAATCTTACTTTCAGTATAGCTTTAGCTTTATAGAAAAGTTCCAAAGATACCTGTATTCCACTCTACCGTCAATTTTTAATTTTTAGAAAACATGTTCAGAACTCCTACATTTCTTTTTTAATATTTTAGCAGATTTATAGTTATATTTGATAACATAAAATTTCTATAATAAAATGACTTTAGTAACTTTACTGAATAATTCAGTTATTATAATAATAAGTTTTTATATAATTTTATTCTCCCAGTGTTTTTGTTTGTTTGTTTTTTAATTTTTTTTGGTCCGACCCGGGGGGTATTCAGAGTTTACTCTTGACTCTGAACTTAAGGATCACTCCTGGAGAGGCTTAGGGGATCATATGTGGTTCTAGGGAATGAACCTGGGTCAGCTTTGTGCAAGACAAGAACCACCTTGCTATACTGTCTGGCTCCAAGAATTAATCCTCATTCCCACTGCTACCCAGAAACCATTAATCTGTCTTATGTCTCTCTAAATTTCCTATTCTGAATATTTCCTCTAAAATAATTCCCATGGTTTTTAGACCTGCATTTTTCAGTTAGCATATTTTTTGTGATTAAGTCATATCATGCCATGTAGCAATACTTGATTTGTTTGTATTGCTGAGTGCTATTTCCTTTCTTTCTTTCTTTCTTTTTTTTTTTTTTTTTTGGTTTTTCGGGCCACACCTGTTAGATGCTCAGGGGTTACTCCTGGCTACGCGCTCAGAAATTGCCCCTGGCTTGGGGGGACCATATGGGACACCGGGGGATCGAACCGTGGTCCTTTCCTTGGCTAGCGCTTGCAAGGCAGACACCTTACCTCTAGCGCCACCTCACCAGCCCCAGCTATTTCCTTTCTAGAGCCTTTTCTTTGTTTTATTCTGGACCCACCCTGCAATGCTAGGGACCACCAAGACTATATCTGGCAATTCTTGAGAGGCTGTGTGGTGATAAGGATGAAATCCAGGAGCCTGTGCATGGCAAGCATGTGTCTGAGGACTCTAAGCTGTCTGCCTAGCCCTGAATAATGTTACTTTTTATGCATATAACACAGTTTGCATGTATACTACCCAGTTGATAGACATGTAGATTATTTCCAAATTACAGCTGTTGCTACTAATGCTAATGAAATCTTTATGAGTTTAAATACTCTTTGGTAGATACTTGATGGCTGAATTAATTGGATCATAAGATACATTTTGTTTAGCATTTTAAGAAACTGCAAAAACCATATTCCAAACTGCAGCTTTGTTTTGCACTTCTGCCATTAGCAGCAATGAGGATGTTTCTTTTTTCTACATTTCTAACAATATTCATTATTTTCATCTTCTCTATTCTAAGTGGGTATGAATAATATATCATAGTGGTTATATTTCTCTAATAGTGAGGATGAGCATATTTTCACATTATATTTATGTCTTATTTGATGAACTATCTTTTCTAATTCCAGTTTAAAATTCCTCTGAGCCTTCAGTTAACTTTTTGTGTGTAGAGCAAAGTAAAAGTCTAAGTTCTTCTTTTGCATGTAGATATTCAAATTGTCTGGGGACTATTTGCTGAATTCCCTTTCATTAACATCTTAAATTGCTGTTATAGTACTCACAAAAATACACCAAGGTTTCTGTGACTAGTAGCTAAACTCCATACTCTATTCCAATTTTGCTAGTTTCTGTCTGGATGGTATCCTATCCAGGATACTGCATAATATTTAGTTATGATATTTTGATGATCTTATAAGGTCTGGATGTTAATCAGACTTTTCTTGTTTTCATTACTTTAATAACATTTAATACTAGTTTTAGCAGAAAATCCCTCATTTTGTGTTTTTTGATATGTTTCACTCGATCAGGTTGGGGTTCTGTTTTCTTGGAATAAAAGCCTATGGAAGGGAAGCGCAGTTCTTTCAGATACCATTAAGAGTTTATAGCATTAGAATTAATATGAAAATGTTTGCAACTATGCGTGGGTTGGAATAGACTTTTTGAACCAGGCCCTTGTGCATGTATAGTGGGTAAGACACTTGCCTTACACACAGTCAACCTGAGTTCGGTCTCTGGTACCACGTATCCCTGGGAACTCCAGGAGTCATTCCTGAGTGCATATCCAGGAGTAAGCACTGAATACCCCTAGGTGTGGCCCCCCAAGAACCTAACCAAATCAAACCAAAAAACGATTATTTGATCCCTTTTTAATACTTGCTTTTTAGCAGGTCACTTAGTTATAGATTAATTACTTCCAATTTAAAGTTAGGTGAATGTACCTCAGTTACCATTAAGAAGATTCTAAAATATGGAAATATTTTTGCATTTTCATTAAGCACCAGAAACTACTGATAGAACTCTACTTTGAACTTGGAAAATATATATACTACAGACTTGTGTGTAAATGAAAAACCTTCTTGTTTTAAAAGTTTAGTGATGTTTTATTGATGTATGATTTATACATACTAATCTTACTTTTTAGGGATAAAATTCAATGCACTAGTATAAAAATATACTGTTCTGTAACTACCACTACAATGAAGAGAAAGAATGGTCCTACTACAACTTTTTCCTTCCTTCCTTCCTTCCTTCCTTCCTTCCTTCCTTCCTTCCTTCCTTCCTTCCTTCCTTCCTTCCTTCCTTCCTTCCTTCCTTCCTTCCTTCCTTCCTTCCTTCCTTCCTTCCTTCCTTCCTTCCTTCCTTCCTTCCTTCCTTCCTTCCTTCCTTCCTTCCTTCCTTCCTTCCTTCCTTCCTTCCTTCCTTCCTTCCTTCCTTCCTTCCTTCCTTCCTTCCTTCCTTCCTTCCTTCCTTCCTTCCTTCCTTCCTTCCTTCCTTCCTTCCTTCCTTCGTTTTGGGCCACACCCAGTGAGGCTCAGTGATTACTCCTGGCTCTGCTCTCAGAAATCGCTCCTGGCTTGGGGAACCATATGGAATGCCAGGGGATCGAACTGTGGTCTGTCCTAGGTTAGCGATGTGCAAGGCAAATGCACTACCGCTTGCACCACCACTCTGGCCCCAAGGTCCTACTACTTCTAAAATTCATTCTCCTTTGTTGTGACTTATCTCTTCCCGTTCCTCACTCTTGACAATGATTGTCTTGGCTTCTTACTGTCTAGTTTTGTCTTTTTTAGTGTAAAATTTGATGCTGCTTATTAGTATTTTTAGAGTTGCAGTTGCGTTGCCGCAATCTCTCTTAAATCATTCACTTTACCCCACAAAGAAACCTCATTTCATTTTTCAGTCCTGCTATCTTTACACTCCCCACCAGTAGGCAGTCACTAAGTTTATTTCTCAGTGGGTTTTCGTTTTCTGAGCTTTTCTTAGAAATAGACTGCTACAATATGCCATCTTCTGTGTTTGGCTTATTTCACTTCGGCTAATATTTTCAGTTTATAAAATCTTTTTTTTTTTTTTTTTGGTTTTTGGGCCACACCCGGTTGACGCTCAGGGGTTACTCCTGGCTATGTGCTCAGAAATCGCCCCTGGCTTTGGGGGGGACCATATGGGACGCCGGGGGATCGAACCGCGGTCCTTCCTTGGCTAGCGCTTGCAAGGCAGACACCTTACCTCCAGCGCCACCTACCCGGCCCAGTTTATAAAATCTTAGTATGCATTGCTGTCTTGTTCTTTTTACAGATGAATAATAATTCATTTTATGACTATTTTATAAATTCACCAATTGGTAGGTATTTGGGTTGTTTTCACTTTTTAGTTGTTAAGAATAATGCTATTATAAAAAGTTATATGCACATTTCTTTGTGAAAATGCTTTGATTTCTCTTGAGGCACATCTGGGAGTCAAATTCCTGGTTCAATTGATAATATTTTGCTTAACTTTCTGAGAAACTGGGAGACATTTTGCCAACATTTTCCTCTCCTGCCAACAATGTATATGCTCCAAATATCCACATTCATACCAATACGTGTTAACATCTAATAGGTCTAAAGCCATATTTCATTGTTATTTTGTTGGTATGAGTAGTGACAGCATTGGAAATGTGTAAAGCATCTTGACAATGCTTGTTGAAAATGACTTTATTGTAGTGTTTCATATGCAAATGCTATTTTGCCTTGTGATTTTAGTTTTAGTTAAAAACCATCAAATGTGCAGTAAAAATGCCCATAGCCATTTACCCATTTTATATATTTTATTTAAACAGCTTGATTACATACATGGTTTGGGTTTCAGTCATATAAGAACACCACCCATCACCAGTGCAACATTCCCATCACCAATGTCCCAAATCTCTCTCCTCCCCCCCCAACCCCCACCTGTACTCTACACAGGCTTTCTATTTCCCTCATACATTCTCATTATTAGGATAGTTCAAAATGTAGTTATTTCTCTAACTAAATTCATCACTCTTTGTGGTGAGCTTCGTGAGGCGAGCTGGAACTTCCAGCCCTTCTCTCTTTTGTGTCTGAAAATTATTATTGCAAGAATGTCTTTCATTTTTCTTAAAACCCATAGATGAGTGAGACCATTTTGCATTTCTCTCTCTCTCTCTCTGACTTATTTCACTCAGTATAATAGATTCCGTGTACATCCATGTATAGGAAAATTTCATGACTTCATCTCTCCTGACAGCTGCATAATATTCCATTGTGTATATGTACCACAGTTTCTTTAGCCATTCGTCTGTTGAAGGTCATCTTGGTTGTTTCCAGAGTCTTGCTATAGTAAATAGTGCTGCAATGAATATAGGTGTAAGGAAGGGATTTTTGTATTGTATTTTTGTGTTCCTAGGGTATATTCCTAGGAGTGGTATAGCTGGATTGTATGGGAGCTTGATTTCCACTTTTTGGAGGAATCTCCATATTGCTTTCCATAAGGTTGAACTAGGCGGCATTTCCACCAGCAGTGGATAAGAGTTTCTTTCTCTCCACATCCCCGCCAACACTGTTTGTTCTCATTCTTTGTGATGTGTGCCAATCTCTGTGGTGTGAGGTGGTACCTCATAGTTGTTTTGATTTGCATCTCCCTGATGATTAGTGATGTGGAGCATTTTTTCATGTGTCTTTTGGCCATTTGTATTTCTTCTTTGTCAAAGTGTCTGTCCATTTCTTCTCCCCATTTTTTGATGGGAATACAAGAATTGTTTAACATCCATAAATCTATCAACATAATACACAACATCAACAACAAGAAAAATAAAAATCACATGATCATATAAATAGATGCAGAGAAAGCATTTGTTAAGTCCAACACCAATTCTTGATCAAAATTCTCAACAAGATGGGAATGAAAGGAACCTTTCTCAATATAGTTAAGGCCATCTACCACTAGCCGTGGCAAATATTATCCTCAATGGAGAAAAACTAAGAGCCTTCCCTCTAAATTCTGGCACAAGACAAGGCTGTCCTCTCTCGTCACTTCTATTCAACATAGCACTGGAAGTACTCGTTATAGCGATTAGGCAAGAAAAAATATCATGGGAATCCAGATAGAAAAGGAAGAAGTCAAGCTCTCGCTGTTTGCAGATGACATGATACTCTACTTAGAAAACCCTAAAGACTCTACCAAAAAGCTTCTAGAAACAATAGACTCATATAGCAACGTGGCAGGCTACAAAATTAACACACAAAAATCAATGGCCTTTCTATACACCAATAGTCATAAGGAAGAAATGAACAAAAGAAAACAACCCCATTCACATTAGTGCCATTTACCCTTTGAGAACAGTGGCTTGGTGTATTTATTCTGGCAGTTAAAAATGTAGTAATAAATCCTACCTTGCTTACAATAAGAAAATTGTACAATGGAAACTTTGAAAGATAATACAAGGATTATGTGCCTGACTCAGGTTTGATTCCCAGTACTACATGTTTTTTTTGAAATACCAGGTTTAGTCCTGGATTGTCCTACAAGTGCCACCAATTATTGCCCTGGTGGTCCGCTTCACCACAAAACTTGACCACACAGCAGTATCTGGCTCTAAAATTGAACTACTGACTCGATTGGCTCACTGTCATTTGGGAGACCCCCCAAAAAGAAAGATATGAAGTGAATTAAGTTTGCTGGAGGCTTATATAACTTTTTATATGTAGTATATGGTCAATAAATATTTGTGGAATTGATATTAGAGACTGAGTGAGCCCGTTGTTCTATATTCTCTAAAGCTTGAATATAGTAACACTTTATCATAATAGTGCTCCAGGGAATTGTATTTGATTGCTAGAAACAGCTGGAAAAAATAACTTCAAGTTCTTCATTCATGAGTAATCCTTTCTTTGGGCAATCCTTTGTAGACAGTATGTTTTGTTTTATTTTTATTTGCTATGAAATGGTGGCTTAGTTGTGAGTTCCTTTTTATTTTGTTTATTTATTTGATGTTTGGGTCACACCAGGTGACACTCAGGAGTTACTCCTGGCTATGTGCTCAGAAATGGCTCCTGGCTTGGGGGACCACATGGGATACCAGAGGATCAAACCACAGTTTGTCCTAATTTAGCGTCTGCAAGGCAAACTTGCACCACTGCTCCAGCCCCAGTTTCTTTTTCTTTTATTTTATTTGAATTTTATTTTATTGAAACCATTGTGATTTACAAAGTCCTTCATAGTTGGTTTTCAGACATACAATGAATCCCATCACCAGTGTTGACCTCCTTCGACCAATGTTACCCTTACCTGCCCCCCCAGTCTATCAGTATAACAGGCCCAATTTAAGTTTAGATTGTTATAGTTTGGGTCTCTTGATTTTATTGTTGTTGACTTTGGCTTGGATATTTAGTTCTGTCCTTTTTTATCTCCACCAATGCACCAGAGACCAAGTTTATTTTATTTGTTATTTTTGTTTCTTTATCTTTTATATGAGTGAAACCATAAAGTACCTTTCTTGCACTTATTTTGCCTGCAGTTTTATTCATGTTGGTGCAAATTATAATGTTCCTTTTTAATCTTTTTCTCTGAAGCATTTATTGTAAAAAAAACAACAAAACATCACTTCTGTTTTACCTGTTGAATCTCTTTTGCTTTTCAGAATGATGGAAAGATTTCTCTTTGAGATTCTTGATGGTGGAGCTAATGGTGACTGTGGTGCTTACTCTCATATTAAATCACCCTGATATACAAAGTTAAAAAGTTGATAGTTGAGTTTCAGTCATACAATGTTTCAACACCCCTCCCTTGACCAACGTTCATCATACTATCTCTCCAACTCCACCCAAATCTTTTTTTCCTTTTTTGGTTTTGGGGCCACGCCAGGTGATGATCAGGGGTTTAGTCATGAGTTTCTTAAAGTCTCAGTAAGATACCAAAGGTAATCCTTGATTTTTTTAATAAACTCAGATAAATAGACCCTAAATGAGAAAAAGTATCTTTTCAGTCATTGACCAAGATTATGAAGGAATGCTGTGACTGGTCTTTGAGAGTCAGAGGGCTCCTGTTAGGGGTTTAGTTTACTCGATTGCTGCTCACATGGTTGAAAGTTCCTTATTGCCTTTTCTGCTGGTCACCCCTAATATAAATCCTACAAGTCAAGTTCATCTTCTAAATATTCATAAATTATATGAGTCAGGTTATCTCATTTAATCTTTTAAAATAATGCTATGAAGCTGGTACTTTTGTCTCTTGGTCTCCACTTTTTTTTTTGGTTTTGGGGTCACACCCGGCAGTGCTCAGGGGTTACTCCTGTCTCTATGCTCAGAAATTGCTCCTGGCAGGCTTGGGGGACCATAATGGGTTGCTGGGATTAGAACCACCATCCTTCTACATGCAAGGCGAAAGCCTTACCTCCATGCTATCTCTCCCGCCCCTAGTCTCCACCTTTTAAACCGAGAGCATAGTGAGAGAACAAAGGTAAAGTGGAGTAGCATACTTAAGTTCAAACACATCAGTATAAGTTGGAGTTAAAATTGAAGTCCAGGATTATTCTATCCCAAAGGCTTAGCCTCTATAATAGACTGCTCAAATTTGCTGAAGCTGGAATTACGGCTTTTTTCGGTAGTTTCTTTTTCTTTCTCAATATGATTTATAACAAACTTGTTGATATCTGAAAACTTTTCAGGGATTTTTTATAGTAATTATATCATTTGTAAATCAATTGGTGAAATTGACATAATTGCTATGTTGAATATTCTAATCCATCTATTTCCATTTACTTGTATCTTCTATATTTTTTGTTTTGTTTTGGTTTTTGGGCCACACCCAGTGACGCTCAGGGGTTAGTTATTTCTGGCTATGAGCTCAGATATCAACCCTGGCTTTGGGGGACAGGAGACTCCAGGATCGAACCGAGGCCATTCCTAGGTCAGCCGTGTGCAAGGCAAACACCCTACCACTGTGCTATTGCTCCGGCACCTTTTCTTCTATTTCTTAGCTAGTATGTATTTTTGACATTGTATAGTTTTAAAGACCTTAAAATAGTATAAAAGTAAGTAAATGTTTTTCTGGAATTTTAATAATTCTTTGGTGGGTGGTGATTGCTAAGAGTGATTTTAATTTTTTTTTTGCATGAAGGGGTCTGAGAGATAGCACAGCGGTAGGACATTTGCCTTGCAAGTAGTCGATCCAGGATGGACGGTTGTTCAAATTCCGGCATCTCATATGGTTCCTTGTGCCTCCCAGGAGTGATTTCTGAGCACAGAACCAGGAGTAACCCCTGAGCTCTGCCGGTGTGACCAAAAAAATAATAACTGTAAAACAATTTTTTGCATGAAAATAATAACACATTTTGTTTCCTGTATGTTGGTTGCTAGAATATGGAAAGAGTTGATTTTTGTATGATGATTTTTCAATTTGCAATGTTGTTGAATTTTCTGATTAATTTACAGATACTTGGTAGCTTACTTGAGATCTTCTTTGATGAGCATCTTCATGTATGCAAATAGGATTGGTGGTATTTCTTTGCACTCCATATATCTTTTATTTCTTTTTTCTTTCCTATAATTCTGGCTAGTACTATGTTGAATTAGCAGTGATGACAGCAGAACTCTTGCCCTATGCCTCATCTCAGAGGTGTTTTTGTCTGTTTGTGGGCTATACCTGGTAACGCTTAGGGCTTCCCCTCTCCACTTTGCACTCAAGAATCACTCTTGGTGGTGCCCGGGTTACCATATGGGTTGCTGGAGATCAGTCCCAAGCTATATCCAAGGCAAGTGCATCTATTGAGATAATGTAAATTTATTCTTTTTCTCTCTTAATGTAGTATATTACAGTGATTGATTTGCATATTGTGCCAGCCTTATGTTCCAGGAATAAGTTTCAGTTTGACCTTGGAATATAATTCTTATAATGCACTGTTGAATTTGATTTTCTAGTGTTTTGTTAAAGATTTTTATATCTGGCTTCATCAAGAATATTTACTCATAGTATTTTATTCTTGAAAATGTTTTTCTGGTTTTGGCATCTGGATACTGCTCTGATACTTAAATGATTTAAAAATGTTTGCTCCTTTCTAATCTTTTTGGAAGGATTAGCTTTTGAAACTAGTTTTTAAAAATTCTTCAGATCCATCAGGAAAATAGGGGTAGAAGGAACCTTCCTCAAGATAGTAACAGCTTGGGGCCAGAGTGGAGGCGCAAGTAATAGGCCATCTGCCTTGCACGTGCTAGCCTAGGATGAACAGTGGTTCGATCCCCTGGCATCCCATATGGTTCCCCAAGCAAGAAGCAATTTCTGAGCACATAGCCAGGAGTGACCCCAGAGCATCACCAGGTGTGCCCCCACCCAAAAAGATAGATATGGGCTTTCTACAAAAAGCCCATAACCAATATTATTAATGTAATATTATTTTTAATGTTGAAAAACTGAAAGCATCCCTGCTAACATCAGGTATAAGACAAGAATGTCCAGTCTCCACTATTATGTAATATTAGTTTAAAAGTTCTAGCTATTTTTCTTTTTGGTTTTGGGGCCACACCGGCATTCTCAGGGGTTACTCCTGGCTCTCTGCTCAGAAATCACTCCTGGCAGGCACGGGGGACCATATGGGATGCCGGGATTTGAACCATTTGCAAGGCAAACGCGCTACCGCTGTGCTATCTCTCCGGTCCCTAAAAGTTCTAGCTATAGCACAAAAGCAATAAAAGGAAGTAAGAGGGATTCCAAATTGGAAAAGAGGAAGTCAAATTATCACTAGTTGTAGATGACATGATAATATACAGAGTTCACAAAAAAGCTCCCAGAAACAATAAACCAATTCAACAAAGTGGCCAGCTACCAAGTCAATACATGGACGTCAGTCACATTCCTAAATTCAAAGAATCAGAGGACAAAGAGATCAAATAATATATCCCATTTAAAATAATGTTGAAAAACATCAAATACATGGGAATTAACAAAAGCGATGGAGACTTTTACCGTGAAAACTTCAAAACACTTAAGAAACACAGTTACCATGTTTGAACCAGGCCTTCCATAAATTCACTAAGTTTTTGAATAAGATGTAAAGTGATTCAACTATGAAGGACGTTGTAGATCACAATGGTTTCAAGAAAAGAAAAGAAAAGAAAAGAAAAAATGTAAACTGAGCCAAGAAATATCATAGGTACACCGTTCCATGCAGCAGAAAGCTCGCCATCTCTGGAGGAGAGAGCAGGATAAGGCCTTGCTCAGCTGAAACCACGCCTGCTGCCTTCATCACCCAGAATTACCACTTTTCTGTTGGCTCTGCCTTATCACCGACCCTCTGAGATCCCCTTTGGGGATACTAATCTGACCAGACTCCAGGCATGCCTGTTTCTTTGGCTGATATCACCAAAGTTCTCTGGGGTGAGTGAGGGCACCATATCCCCGTATCTTCCTTCTTTCAGGAGGCTTGGCAGCTGAGTACACACCCCTAAAACTCATAGTATTAGTTATAGAGCTTTGAATCTTTAGACAACTTCATTTCAGTAATGCTGCCATCCCTTTAGGAACACAAGAATTTAACAGAATGGACAACAAACAATAAGAACTTTCTAAACCTTCTGCCTTCTTATTAATGACTTTATTGGAGATACAATGATTTTCACAAATGTGCTTGCTGCTATACTTTTCACTTTTTTTTTTTACTTTTTATGTTTCTATTATTTTTTTCAACAATTGCTTTTACTTATCTGGAAACCAAAGTATTATGGTCAACTCTGTGATGAATTTTCTTTAAATAAATTAAAAAAACACTTTAAGAAATAGGAGACGTTAGGAAATGACAAAACAGTCATGCTTTGATTAGAAGACTCAATATAAAAAAGAACACTCAATATAGTCAAAATGACTATCCTAACTAAACTGTTATATAGATTTAATGCAATCCCTATACAAATCCAGATAGCATGCTTTAAGGACTTAGAATAGTCAATAATAGAATTTTTGTGGAACCATAAGACACCCAAATAACCAAAACCATATTGAAAAATAAGAAACAGGGTGATATACTATTACTGAACTAGGAACTATATAAACTATGGAGCTGTTAGGGTTAATATAGTAATAGAATAAAGACAGACTCCCTAATGAATGGACCAGAAATGAATATCTGAGGACAAACATCCAAATACATATGGTCATGGTCCTAATTTCTGACTAAGGAGTGCTAAGAACTGAAAGAGAATAAAGGCAGCCTCTTCAACAGAAAGGTGCTGAGAAAATGGATAACTACATGTCAAGCTGAATCCATACCTAACACCTTCCACAAAAGTCAATTCAAAGTGGCTCAAGAAGGGGCCAGAGCAGTTGCACAGCAAGTCGGGCATTTGTTTAGCATGTGACTAGTCTGGATTTGATCCCTGGCATCCATTATGGTCCCCTGATTCTGCCAGGAGTGATTTCTGAGCACAGAGCCAGGAGTAACACCTGGCCGCTAGGTGTGACCCAAGATCAACAAGAACAAAAATTTATGTGAGGGGCCAGAATGATAGCACAGTAAGTAGGGCACTTGCCTTGCATGTTGCCAACCTGGTTTCAATCCCTGGCATCTCATATGGTTCCCCTATCTGGCCACGAGTGGTTCATGAATACAGAGCAGGAAAAATATGTATACCACTAGTTAAAGAAAAAATAAACAAACAATTTAATTAATTAATAAGCCACAAGAAGGACAAACGGCAAGTGATTTAACTTTATGTGGTATTTAGAATAACCATAAGGAATGCAGTGTTTTAAAGACAGGATGCCTAGGTCCCCCTGGTCCTACAGAATAGAGAAAACAGAAAATAAATGCAGAATGCTTTTTTTTGAAGAGTGTCTATATTGTTGTCTAACAAATCTTAACCAGTCTACATTCTCACCAGTGACTGAGACTCCCTTTCTCTCCACATCCCTGCCAGCACTGCTTGTTCTTATTTTTATGGTGATTGAAGTTTCTTTATAACTTTAGCAAGATTTTTTTCTTTTTTTTACCAAAGTGGGTTACAAATCTTTCACAGTAATATTTTAGGTACAGTGACATTGAATCAGGGGTATTACCACCACCAATGTTCCCAGCATGCATCACATATTCCCCTCCTTTGACCCCCAGGCTGCTAGTATAAGTGGTCCCCTCTGTGTCTAGCTTGTTGCAGATTAGGTATCGATTCTGTTGTCGTTGGCTTTGGATTTGGTTTTTAGGTGTTATCATTTTTTTATTTCTACTCAATGTCCATATGACTGATCTTGTCACCCTCCATTATTTCCCCTTCAATTTATAGGCAGTATCTCATGGTTGGTTTGATTTGCATGTCCTTGGTTATTAATGATGTGGAGCATTTTTCATGTGTCTTTTGGTTATATGTATTTCTTCTTTGAAGAAATGTCTGTTCACTTCTTCTCCCTATTTTTGGAGGGTGTTAGAATTGTTTTTGCTAAGCTCTACCAGTGCCTGGTCTATTCTGGATATTAAACCCTTATCAGACGGGTATTGGGTGAATAGTTTCTCCCATTCTGTGAATAGTCTTTGTATCCTAGTCACCATTTCCTTTGAGGTGCAGAAGCTTCTAGTTTAATATAGTCCCCTTTGTTTATCTTTGCTTTCACTTGTGTGGCCAGTGGTGTTTCATCTTCAAGGATGAAACTTGTTTTGGGGTTACAACCATTTGTACTAAGGGCTTACTCCTGGATCTGCACTCAGGTATCACTCCTAGCAGGGCTTGGGGCACCATATGTGATGACAGAAATCAAACCTAGTTGGAAGAGTGCAAGGCACGCACCATTACCAATGTGCTATCTCTCTGGTCCAAAATGTTGATATTCTTTTACCCTCTCTCTCCCTCCCATATTATTTATAATTGACTTTTTTTTTGCCAATTCTCATTGGGACATTGTTAGTACTGTATTCTGCTCTTTTGTCTTTCTATATTTCACATCTGAATGAGACAATCTGGTATTTATCCTCCCTCTGATTTAATTTACTGAACATCATAACTTCCAATTATATCCTCCTTGAAATAAACTACATGATTTTATCTTTTCTTACAGCTGTAGGTATTTTATTTTGTTTATATACCACAACTTGTTGACTAGCTCATGTGCTGTTGGACCATTTGGTTGTTTCCAACAAGTTGTGGTATATAAACAAAACACTGCAATGAACATATGTGCATATCTCCTTTTAAATTAATGTTTGTGTGTGAGAGGTAGGATTCCAAGAAGTCGAATTGCTGTGTCATATCTGATTCTATTATTTTTTGAGAAATCTCCATACTACTTTGCATAGCTATTGAGCCACATGACATTCCCACAAGCACTGAATGAGGGTTCCTTTTCCACAGCATCAATATACTGTTTGTTTCCAGGCTCGTTGGCATATGCTACTCACTGTGTTTGGATTTTCAGCTCCCTCATTAAAATGATTGGATTGGTTCGTTGTAGTCTTATTTAGTTGATGCCAGTCAAATAACATAGAAAAATCCAGTCCACTTTACAGAAGTATGCTTTTAAATTAATTTGGAGCACATATTTTTTTCTGAAAATGATGATACATGGGTAATTTTATGCTTTCAAAAATTAGCTGGCAGTGTATATTTACATTACATCAAAGGTAAAAAATGTTAAATGTCACATCTGCTGGCAACATTTGCTAATGAAGTGTGATGTTGAAAGAGTGCAGAGAAAATTCCTGTGGTTTGGGAATCGGGTGAGATTCTCAGTAGAAGAGAAAACTGGGTAATTGCTCCAAATAAATAATAATGTTCTTGGAAACAACGAAGAATTTTCCTTTTGTGCTGTGTTTCTGAGAAGGCCTCAAGCCAAAAGCCTATTGTAACCTTTCCTTGACAGAGATCTGGTTGAAAAAGTTTTATTTTAACACTAATTTACCGGACGATTCATAATACAGTTAATTTAGGCATTTAATATTTCAATGCCAATTACATCACTAGTATGACCTTCCCTCCAGCAATGTCCCCACCCACCACCCTACTCTGCTCTTTTCACGCAGAAACAAATTTACTTCACACCGTTTGTTATAACATAAAGGCAAATGGAATTATCTACATTTAGATCAATAAGAATTTGTGACAATTTTTAGATCCCATAAAGGAGTTACTCAAGTTATTGTCTGAGAATTTACAGGGCTGGTTGGTGCTAGTGGAGATTTCTGTGTTTTCGGTTTCAGCTCATTGGTCTTGTAGTCCTGCTTTTTCAAAATGTCAGCACAATGTCAATGAGTGAGAGAAGTAGAAAGCCTATCTCGAATACAGGCAGGGGGGAAGAAGGAGATGGAGGGCATTGGTGGTGTCAGTGTGGCACTGGTGAAGGGGGGTGTTCTTTATATGACTGAAACCTAACTACAATTATGTCTGTAATCAAGGTGCTTAAGTAAAGATATTATTAAAATAATAAAAATGTTAGCACATTTTAATTTTACAATGAATGTAAAATCACTGGGATTTGGTTGACAGGAAGCATTTCATGCTTTATAATACCTAACATTCTTTCCAGGTGTGTTTGAAATCCCACAGAGTGTTGTGATGCCTGGGTTAAGTTTAAGGTTCTTACCAAGGCTTCAGACGCCTTAGCAATTTGTAAACATTTTAATATCTTAAGGAGGACATATTGATAAACACTGATCAAAGCTGTCTGGGATACAGAAATGAACGCATGAGTTAAGATAGGAATTTGTTCTTACAGCAGAAAGATGACATGTGTACACATATAATCTAACATACAAAATACACAATGCCATAAAGAGACTATCAGCAATAGTTAATAGACTAGAAATGTATGGTACCCAACCACAGTGACAAAAAGAAAAGAGAGAAAAAAGGAAAAGAACTGCTCCAGAAATAGGCAGGGTCCCGAGGGTGTGTAGAAGGGAAACTGGGGACATTGGTGTCAAGAAAAATACACTGGTGAAGGGTGGTGGATATTCTAAGACAGAAATTCAATCATGAACAAATTTGTAACCACAATCTTAAAGTAATATTAAAATAAATAAAAGTTTGGTGGGAAAATTGAGGAAAAAGGGTTCATATAGGTAGTATCATTAAAGGTGTGAGTTAATTGTAAGTAGAACATGAATGAAAAAATTCTCCAATGTATTGTGTGGTTCATCATGTCAAAAAAGTATATCTCACGAAGGAATATTGTACATTTGGGAACAACTAGAAATGTTAGAAATGTAGGAAGTGGCAATGTTGGAGATGGTCTTCAATACCATGGTAATGAGTGTATATTTGATTTTGTACAAATGGAGCAGTCTTAGAGACTCATAGAATTTTTTGATCAGATTAGTGACATGGGCAGAGAGCCTTTAAGATTAGCCTGCGGAGAGAGCACAGGGGACTTGGGTTATGATTCATATTTGTGGGATTCCAGTTTAGACTCTGTACCACATGGCTTCTAAGCACAAAGTCATCTAAGTCTACATATAGCCCTCTATTTTCACGTATAGTCCTGCAGGTCCCTAAGCAATGCTTAGGGTGCTGCTTGTGGGCCCCCAATATGACTGTGATTAGATACTTTTTCCTTTGACCCTTGCATTGAGTTTTTCCAGTAAATTACTTGAATATTGCTAGGAGTGGCACTGATCTTATTAAGAAAACCATTACTGGGGCCGGGTAGGTGGCGCTGGAGGTAAGGTGTCTGCCTTGCAAGCGCTAGCCAAGGAAGGACCGCGGTTCGATCCCCCGGTGTCCCATATGGTCCCCCCAAGCCAGGGGCGATTTCTGAGCACATAGCCAGGAGTAACCCCTGAGCGTCAAACGGGTGTGGCCCAAAAACCAAAAAAAAAAAAAAAAAAAAGAAAACCATTACTAACTAATTAATCACCAAACTGATAATTCACTTTACTAAATAGTCTGAAAAAATTAATATTTAAACACCATGGTTAAAAAATTGTTCATTGTTGGGTTTGAGTCATACAATGAACACCATCCTTCACCACCAATGTCTCCCGTTTCCCTCTCACCCACCAACACCCCCCCCTGGCTGTCTCTAGGGCAGGGAATTTGCTTCTCTACTTTTTGGCACTCTTGTTTGTCCAGTTGGCACTTTTCTACTCAAACTACACTCACTACACTTTTTGGTTAGCTTCCTACCTAGTGCTGTACCTCTTGACCCTTATCTCTATTGTCTTAATATTATTAAAATATTGTTTCTTGTTTTTTTCTGATATCCCTCAAATGAGAGATATTATTCCATATCCATCCCTTTCTCTCTGGGTGATTTGACTTAGCATAATAATCTCCATGTCCATCCAGGTATAAGAAAATTTCAAGACTTCATTTTTCCTAATGGCTGCATAGTATTCCATTGTGTAGATATGCCACCATTTCTTTATCCACTCATTTGTTGTCGGGCACCTGGGTCATTTGTTGTTGGGCACCTGGGTCACAGAACTACTGTAAATAGTTCTGTGATGAACATAGGAGTGCAGAGGGAATTATTGTATTGTGTTTTTGTGTTTCTAGGATATATCTCTAGAAGTGGTATTGTTGGATCATATTGAAGATCAATTTCTTGCTTTCTGAGGAATGTCCATATTATTTTCCAAAAAGGCTGGACCAGTGTGCATTATCACCAGAGTAAATGAGATTTACTTTC
Organism: Suncus etruscus; assembly: GCF_024139225.1. NCBI lineage: Eukaryota > Metazoa > Chordata > Mammalia > Eulipotyphla > Soricidae > Suncus > Suncus etruscus. The sequence goes on along the minus strand of NC_064868.1, from coordinate 130,480,791 downwards.
TCCTCACATCCATGCCAGCACTAGTTGTTCTTGTGATAGTCTCTATGGTATGAGATGATATCTCACTATTATCTTGACTTTCATCTCCTTGGTTATTAGTGACGTGGAGTATTTTTCCATGTGCTTTTTGGCCATCTGTATTTCTTCTTTGAGGTGTCTGCTCATTTCTTCTCCCATTTTTATGGGGTTAACATTTTTTGTAAAGTTCAATCAAACCTTGCATATCTTAGATATTAATTCCTGAACCATTCTATGGGTAGCCTACAGTGTATACTAAACACAATTTCCTTTGAGGTACAGAAACTCTCCAATTTGATGTAATCCCATTTGCTTATCTTTTCTTCCACTTGGTTACCCATTGGTATGTCCTCTTTGAAGATGCCTTTAGATTCAGTGTCATAGAGTGTTCTTCTGTTTTCTTATATGTACTATAAGTTTTCAGGTTTAAATTTGGGGGATTTTGCATGCAGTTGACCCGTTTTTCCAGCAGTACTTATTGCAGAGGCTTTCCTTGTTCTACTTTGTGTTTCTTGCTCCTTCATCAAAAGTTAATTGTTCATAAACCAGTTCAATCTGCAGATATTGACGTCAATTTCATTGATCTAAGGGTATGTATTTATTCCAATGCCCTGCTGTTTTAATGACTAGTGCTTTATAGTACAGTTTAAAGTTGGGGAAAGTTATTCCTCCCATCTCCCCACCCCAAAGGATTGCTTTAGCTATTTGTGGACATTTATTTCTTCATGTGCATTTTGATCATCTGATCAACTTCTTTGAAAAATGTCATAGGAATTTTTATAGGGATTGCATTAAATATATACATTGATTTAGGAAGTATTGATATTTTAATGACATTAATCCTGTCAGTCCATGAGCAGGGTATGTGTCTCCATTTCCTGTGTCCCCTTTTATTTCTTGAAGCAGTGTTTTATACTTTTCTTTATATAGTTCTTTCACCTCTTTAGTTAAGTTGACTCCAAGTTACTTGATTTTCTTAGACATAATTGTGAATGGGATTTATTTTTGGGATATCTTTTTTGTCTTTTTCATTATTTGTGTATAGGAAAGACATGGATTTATGTATATTAATTTTTTAGCCTGCCACTTTACTATACAAGTCTGTTGTTTCTATGCACTTTTATGTGGAGTGTAGGAATTTCTAGAGACAGTATCATGTCATCTGCAAACAATGAGAGCTTCACTTCTTTCTTTCCTATGTGAGTGCCCTTGATATTTTTTACTTGCCTAATTGCTATGCATAGTACTTCCAGTACTATATTGAATAGAAGTAGTGAGTGGGGCAACCTTGTCTTGTGGCAGATCTTAGTGGAAAAACATTTTTCCTCATTGAGTATAATGTTTGCAATGGATTTGTGATAAATGACTTTGACAATATTGAGGAACATTAACCTAATTCCCATGTTATTGAGAATTTTTATTTGACATTGTCAAATGCTTTCTCTGCATCTATTGATATGATCATGTTTTTATTTTTATTGATATGGTGTATTATATTTATGGACTTTCGTATGATAATCCATCCTTGTATCCTTAGAAGAAATTCTGTTTGGTCATGTATTTAACCTTATTGATGAGTTGTTGGACTCTGCTATTATTTTGTTGAGGATCTTTGGATCTGTATTCATTAAGGATATGGATCTATAATTTTCTTTTTTGTGGTGTCTTTGTCTGATTTTGGTACCAGGGTCATATTGGCTTTATAAAAACTATTTGGGTGTGTTTCTGGTTTTTTTTCAGGTTCCTGGAAGAGCTTGAAGAGAATTGGCAGTATATCCTCTTTATTTTTATCTCTAATAATATCTTTATTTAAGCACCATCGTTACAAACATGTTCATAGTTCTGTTTTAGTCATAAAATGTAGACCCTTTCACTAGTGCAACCTTTCCACCACCAGTGTCCCCCATTTTCCTCCTCCCCCACACCTGTCTTTGATACAGGCATTCTATTTCACTCACTATCATTTTCATGATTGTTGGTAGTGTACTTATTTCTCTAACTGTGCTCACCACTCTTTGTGGTAAGCTTCATTCATATTATGGGCTAGTCCTTTCAGCCCTCATCTCTGTTATCTCTGGGTATTATTGCCATACTGTCTTTTATTTTTCTTAAATCCCACAGGTGAGTGAGACTATTCTGTGTCTTTCTCTCTCCCTCTAACTTATTTCACTCAGCATATTAGTTTCCATGTCCATCCATGTAAAGGTAAATTTCATTACTTCATTTTTCCTATAAGTTAGGTAGTATTCCATTGTGTATATGTATCACTGTTTCTTTAGCCACTCATCTGTTATCAGGCATCTGGGTTTTTCATTTCCAGATTCTGGCTATTGTAAGGAGCACTGCAATGAACATAGGCATATTTAGAGAGCATTGTTGTTTTGTATTTTTGTGTTCCTAGGATATATCCCTGGAAGTGGTATTGCTGGATCATATGTGAACTCAATTTTCAGTTGTTTGAGGAATATACATATTGTTTTCCTGGATTAGACGACATTTCTACCAGCAGTGAATGAGAGTTCATTTCTGCCCACATTCCTGCCAGCACTGATTGTTCTTGTTCTATGTGATGTGTGCCAGTCTCTGTAACATGAAATGATACTCACTGTTCTTTTGATTTGCATCTTCCTGATAGTTAGTGATATGGAACATTTTTGTGGCCTTCACTTTTCTTTTGATTTGCATCTCCCTGGTGGTTAATGATATGGAACATTTTTATGTGCTCTTTGCCCATTTGTATTTTTTGAGTAAATGTCTGTTAATTTTTTCTCCCCATTTTCTTGTTAAGTCCTGCCAGTACCTTGTGTACCTTAGATATCAGCCGCTTATCTGATGGGTATTGGTTGAATAGTTTCTCTCAATTATGAGTGGCCTTTGTGTCATAGTCACTGTTTTTTTTTTTTTGAGGTGCAAAAACTTCTCAGTTTAATATAGTCCTGTTTACCTCCACTTCCACTTGTTTGGACAGTGCTATTTCCTCCTTGAAGATGCCTTTAGTCTCAATGTTATGGAGTGTTTTAGTAGATCTTGTTATATATGGAAGCCTTTATAATATTTCTCTATAAAATCCTTATCTCTGCCTGTTGTCCCACCTATGACCTTCCAGGTGGGGGCGCTGTGGAGGGCCTAATAAATAGTGGTGGGTGAGGTGTTCAGGGTCTCTTGAAAGGGCAGCTAGCTGGGAGGCTCTGGAGTTTTGGAGCTGCTGGCAGGCTGACAAAGGATTCTGTGTCCGACCTTCTTGCCTTTTTACCCTTCTGTCTGCATGGATGATTTGCCATGGATATATATTACCACGATCACTTCGCTTTCCTAGAGAATAGAGAAATGGGAATCAGTTTCTCATTCTGGCAACTATTGAAGGATCAAGGAGCAAAACTAAGCCAATGGATCCTCCTTAAAGGTTTGCAATAATTCACTAGTGAATCTATCTGGGCTTTGAATCTGGGGAAGCTTTTGATTACCCTTTCAGTTTCTTCAATAGTGATAGGTCAGTTCTGGTATTGGTATTCCAATTCATCTTGGTTCAATCTTGGAAGGTCGTAGGAGTCCAAAATATTTGTCCTTTTCTTCAAGGTTCTCTTCTTGTTTTGTGCCATAGAGATCCTCAAAGTAGTCTTTGCCCTTTGAATTCCTGTCGTGTCTGTATTGACCGCCCCCTTTTGATTTCTGATTCTACTTATTTTCTCTCTCTCCCTTTCTTGTGAGCCATGCTAATGGTTCACTAGTCTTGCTTATTTCTTCAGAGAATCACTCTTGCTTTCATTAATCATTTGGATTGTTCTTTGTGTGTCCAGCTTGTTCATTTCTGCTCTGAGTTTTATTATTTCTTTTTGCTTGCTAACTTTTCGGCTAATTTTGTTGGCCATTTTCAATATCCTTAACTGTTACATTAAGTTATTTTCTTCCCTTCTTATGAATGCTTGTAAGGCCATAAATTTCCCCTTAATACCACTTTTGCTGTGTCCCATAGATTCTGATAAGTTGTATCTTCCTTCTCATTTATTTCCAGGAATCTTTTTATTTTTTCTTTGATTTCATCTCTGACCCACTCATTTTTCATCAGTGAACTATTTAATTTCTAGGTATTAAAGTGGTATGGAGATTCCTTCAAAAACTGGAAATCAAGCTCTCATACGATCCAGATATACCACTCCTAGGAATATACATTAGGAACACGAAAATACAATACAAAAATCCCTTCCTTACACCTATATTCATTGCAGCACTATTTACCATAGCAAGATTCTGGAAACAACCAAGATACCTCTCAACAGATGAATGGCTAAAGAAACTGTGGTACATATACACAATGGAAGATTATGCAGCTGTCAGGAGAGATGAAATCATGAAATTTTCCTATACATGGATGTACATGGAATCTATTATGCTGAGTGAAATAAGTCAGAGAGAGAGAAAGCCGCAGAATGGTCTCACTCATCTATGGGTTTTAAGAAAAATGAAAGACATTCCTGCAGTAGTAATTTTCAGACACAAAAGAGAGAAGGGCTGGAAGTTACAGCTCATCTCATGAAGCTCACCACAAAGAGGGCTGAGTTTAGTTAGAGAGATAACTACATTGTAAACTACCCTAACAATGAGAATGTATGAGGGAAATAGAAAGCCTGTCTAGAGTACAGGCAGAGGTGGGGTGGGGAGGAGGGAGATTTGGGACACTGGTGATGGGAATGTTGCACTAGTGGTGTTCTTTACATGACTGAAACCCAAACACAATCATGTTTGTAATCAAGGTGTTAAAATAAAATATAAAAAGATATTTCTCGGTATCTGTTGGTAATTCACCTGTTTTCAGTGATTTTTGGTCTGAGAAGATAGCAGTAATGATTTCTATCCTCTTGATGTTCTGCAGGTATATTAAATGGGCTAGCAAGTGGCATTTCTTGGAGAATGGCCCATGTGCACTGGAGAAGAAAGTGTTTCCAGTTTTCTATGAATGAATAGCCAAACACACTTATATGTAAACACTACATACACACTAAACCACTCTTTTCTATTTCTTCCTTCAGAGCAGCATATCTTTGTTAAGTTTTAGCCTGGTTGATCTATCAAGAGTAGCAAGGCGGTGTTGATGTCTTCCATTATTTCTATGTTGTTGCTGATGTCTTTCTTCAAATTTATCACAGTTGTTTTAACTATTTTGCTGGCCAATCATTGGATGCATATATGTTTAGAAGTATGACTTTTTTGTATATACATCCTTTGATTAGTAAGGAATGCCCATTTCTGTCTCTTATAACCGTTTAAACTCTAAAGTCTGTCATCTGATATTAGTATGGCCACCCCAGCCTTTTAAAGGGAGTCATTTTCTTGGATGATTGTTCTTCTGCTTTTGACTTTTAGTCTCTGTTTGCTCTGATTACTCAGGTGTTTTTCCTGTAGGCAGAAAAATGTTGGATTTCATTTTTTGATCCATTTTTCTACTATGTATCTCTTAATTAGTGCATTTAGTCCATTGACATTGAGAGAGATAATTGTCATGGGATTATGCGTTATGCTTTTGCAAGAGTTTGGTGTGTTTATTGGGTCTCTCTTGTCTTAAACCAGACTATTAGTTCTTCTTTTAAAGTTGGTTTTGAGTTTGTAATGTTTTTGCTCTTTTGTGTTCCGGATGCCAAGAGGGAGGCAGAGGCCTTTCTCTGGGTCTGTCCATCAGGTCCGTGCCTGTTCACTTTGCTGGCAATGATGTTCGTTGCACTGGCGTGGAAGCAGAGGCCTTTCTCCAGTTCTGTATATTTGGGCAAGGCCTGTTCACCTGTCACTTCTTTTAAGGTTGGTTTCAGTCTGTAAAGTTTCTGAGCTCTTGTTTATCCAGGAACCTTCAAACCTGACTGTAAGTCTGGCTGGATGAAGCATTCTTGATGAAGTATTCATTTAGTTGAATTTTCCCACCACTGCCTTCAGGCTTTGAGGGTTGCCTGTGGTAAATCTACTGTAAATATTAAGGACGCTTCTTTGTCTTTAATTTACTATTTTGATCTTGCTGCCTTCAGTATTCTTTCTGCATCTTCAGTTGTATGGAGTTTTTATGCAGCTCCTTTTCCATTGCACTGATTATATCCTCAGCCATTCTTACTGTGCTGGTGAGGCCTTCCAGTGAGTTTTTTTATTTTATTTTATTTTATTTTTTTATTTTTGGGCCACACCCGGCGATGCTCAGGGGTTACTCCTGGCTGTCTGCTCAGAAATAGCTCCTGGCAGGCACGGGGGACCATGTGGGACACCGGGATTCGAACCAACCACCTTTGGTCCTGGATCGGCTGCTTGCAAGGCAAACGCCGCTGTGCTATCTTGCTGGGCCCTCCAGTGAGTTTTTTATTTTGCCTACGAAGTGTAGGAACTCAGCCCCAAGCTTGCTTCTGTCCCTTTAAGGACAATGATGTCAGTTATGAGACCTCCCTGTAACTGCCACTGGAGGACACTAAAGACTGGGGTATATAGAGCCAAACCCTGTCTGTGGGTTGGGGAGGCTGGTGGCCTGGGGGCCCAGGGGTCCCGGCTGACCTTCTGACTGGCCTTCCTACTGCCTGCTTAGCTGTGATCCTCTTTGTTGCTGTTCCTGTGCTGCAAGGTTGTATGGTTTTTCGTTTGCTAGCTCTCTCTCTGGCTCTCTATGTGTTTCTTGCTCAGGCTCTCTCTCTCTCTCTCTCTCTCTCTCTCTCTCTCTCTCTCTCTCTCTCTCTCTCTCTCTCTCCTCTCTCGCTCCTCTCTCTCTCTCCTCTCTCTCATTATATGTTCAGATGTGGAGAATTCTGCCGCTGACTCTTTTATCCTGGGATTGCTTAGCCCCAAAATTTGTTGGGGGTGAACTCAGTCCCCAACATTTTGGTGCCCAAACAAGGATGTCTTTCACAACTTCTTGAGTCTTAGTTGTGGTTTGTTCAATTCCTCCCAGGCTTTCTTTAAGTTCTTTGAACATCTTCATTTTTGTTCTCTGAAGTTCTTATCTGAGAACTATACAATGGGCGAGAGAGAGGGGGGGTGAGGAGAGAGAGAGAGAGAGAGAGAGAGAGAGAGAGAGAGAGAGAGAGAGAGAGAGAGAGAGAGAGGAATACGACACTTGTCTTGAATGCAGTTATATGGTTCTATCCGAAGCTCCAGGTATGGTCCCTAGAGCACTGCCAGGAGTGATCACTGAGCACAGAGCCAGGAGTAAGCCCTGGGCACCACCAGGCTTTGCCCTCCCCCCAAAAAAATAGAAAGAAAAAATCCACAAAAAAAGTTATTTTAAAAGGTGAGTATTCATGCACTATTTCATAAGCCTCTTATAGAGGATAACCTCTAAGTGTTAACCTCCAATAGCCAACAACTTTTTAAGTAGCAAGAGGAAACACTCTAAGAAATAAAAGCGCCGTATAGGTGGATGGCGCTTGACGGCTCCTCAGAGCTACCATCTTTATTGTCTAAGCATGGTGGAGGTCTGTGTTGTTGCCCCATTGTCACCCTTGCATTGTGGTGTTTTTGACTTGTTGCCCTGGGAGAAGTGTGGCCGAGGAGCAGAGTGGCCTTGCTTGTGTGGTTCCGTCCCTGCGGATGGGGCCAGGCTCACCTGCACAGTGAGGTTCTGGTTGCAGAGGGTAAGTGGGGTCACTGCTCCATTATCTTCCCTCTGGGTGAGTCCATGTTCACTTGCAAAGTGGGGTCCTGGTAGCAGAGCTAGAGTCTGGAAAAATTCCAAGGGATAAGCTCCTTGACTTTTTTCCCAAGTTTTTTGTCTGTTGGGTGGGGCAGTTGGGCCACACCTGGTGGCGCTCAAGGTTTGCTTCTTGCTCTACATTCAGGAATCAGGTCCCCCTGGTGCTGGGGGGTTCTGGGGGGTGCTGGTGAATCAATTAAGGGTCAGTGTTGTGCAATACAAATGCCCTACCTGCTGTGCTTTGGCCCCACTCCTGGCCTTTTTTGTGCCAGTTTTTTCTCAATGAGAATGTAGATGAAGTAAGAGATCATATGAATAAATTGTTCTGAGACATGAATATTGAAGTTGACATAGGAAAGAAATGCTGCCAGGAAAGAAATGTCTCATAAAAATACATAGACATATAAAATTTTGTTTGCTTAGGAACCATGTCCAAAACATTGCCTACATCTGTCTGGAAAAATCTGGGCACATTATATGAATTATATTGTTGATATTTATTCCTTTAAGGGTAGTTTACATCACTTCCAGTTTAAAATAACCGCAGTTTTATAAACTCTGACTTACCCGTACTCTCCCCTATAAACAGTGGAGCTGCATTTTCAATTTGTTTTATTTTATGTTATATAACCAGAGCATCTGGTTTCTTGCCACCATAGACTAAGCCTTCAACACGTCATGCCTGGATTATTACAACTTTATCTCCTAGTTTCTAGTCCCTCAAATCTAGCTTTTATCTTAAGAGTAATGTACAGTAGAAAGAAAACTGGGTAGACTAGAGAAGATTAATGCAGGTTGATCTTGTTTATGATACTGATAGTCTTTGTGAGACCCAGGGCAAGTTACATCACCTGCAATTCTGTTCTCTCAGTTCTATAATGTATGTTATGACATTGCTTTGCTCTACTCATGCATTTCTTGAAGCACTCTGAAAACTGACCATCAGATGATTTGGATTCTACTGACTCACTTTCTATCCTCTAAAATTCAATTCCAAGTCACCTCTCTAATCTCTTTTCCAAGATTCCCTAGAACACTCCCTTTAACACACATGTACTTTGTTTTCATTTGGAATATTCTACTTTCTTCTTTTTGCTTTCCAAATTACCAAAAAAATAGTTTGATGACTAACCAGTCAAAATCCTTATCTTTCTTTATCTTTCCTGATAACTCCAATCCTGACTACTTTCTCTTCTGAATTTTGATGTAACTTAGCAGCTCTTAGTCTTACCAACATTTACTTGATGCCACTTTAGTTTTTAAACCTTTTCTTCCTTTATCAGTCAAATTCATAAGCCTGACATGTCCTGACTAGACAAAATTTATATTCTCCCCACTATTACTATTTTTCTTGTCACTAATCATTCACACTTCAGAACTGAATGCTATTGCTCTCTCTTCCCCTCACCAAGGACTTTATCCTTTCCTTCTTCCCCTTATATTATTTTCATTATGGCTTAGCTCTGATGCTATTTCTTCTATATTCTGAAAGACCAGTTTACCACCAGTTAGTATACATTTGTTGCCTTCATATCATTTTTTTTCTTAGAGTATTTCCTCAATCTACGTAAAAATTGTTGGGAATAGGAGGTTAACACTCACTGATATTTTATCCTCTATAAGAGGTTTATGAAATTGTGCATTAACTCACCTTTTACAATAACTGTCTTTTGTGGATTTCTTTCTTTCTTTTTTGGGGGCAAGCCTAGTGGTGCCCAGGGCTTACTCCTGGCTTTGTGCTCAGTGATCACTCCTGGCAGTGCTCTGGGGACCATACCTGGAGCTGTGGATAGAACCTGTTAATTGCATTCAAGACAAGTGTTTTATTCCTGTATACTCTCTCTCTCACCCATCATATATATTTTTTCTTGTATAGTTGAATCTGTAGCCTGACAATATGTGAAATATCTATGTATTGCTCAGCAGTCTGCTCTGAGAACTGCAGGGTCTTGGCATATATTTGCCATTGGTATTTTCTATATGAAAATTCAATATTAGGCATAATTTCCTCTGAGGTTTTCTGGTATTTTGATTCTAACTTTTGGTATGCTTTTTGTGGGAGAGGGCATACCTAGTGATGTTTAGGATTACTCTTGACTCTGCTCTTGGGTGGCTCTTAGGGGACTATATGAGGTGTCAAGGTTTAAACTGGTTCCAATTGTTTCAAAGGTAAGCACATCAACTTTTTTTTTCAGGTTTTTTTTTTTGGATTTTAGTATCAGTTTTATTTTTTAAATTAATTTATTTAAACACCTTAATTACATACATGATTGTGTTTGGGTTTCAGTCATGTAAAGAACACCACCCATCACCGGTGCAACATTCCCATCACCAATGTCCCAAGTCTCCCTTCTCCCCACCCGACCCCCGCCTGTACTCTAGACAGGCTCTCCATTTTCCTCATACATTCTCGTTATTAGGACAGTTCAAAATGTAGTTATTTCCCTAACTAAACTCATCACTCTTTGTGGTGAGCTTCCTGAGGTGAGCTGGAACTTCCAGCTCTTTTCTCTTTTGTGTCTGAAAATTATTATTACAAGGGTGTCTTTCATTTTTCTTAAAACCCATAGATGAGTGAGACCATTTTGCGTTTTTCTCTCTCTCTGACTTATTTCACTCAGCATAATAGATTCCGTGTACATCCATGTATAGGAAAATTTCATGACTTCATCTCTCCTGACAGCTGCATAATATTCCATTATGTATATGTACCACAGTTTCTTTAGCCATTCGTCTGTTGAAGGGCATCTGGGTTGTTTCCAGAGTCTTGCTATGGTAAATAGTGCTGCAATGAATATAGGTGTAAGGAAGGGGGTTTTGTATTGTATTTTTGTGTTCCTAGGGTATATTCCTAGGAGTGGTATAGCTGGATCGTATGGGAGCTCGATTTCCAGTTTTTGGAGGAATCTCCATATCGCTTTCCATAAAGGTTGAACTAGACGGCATTCCCACCAGCAGTGGATAAGAGTTCCTTTCTCTCCACATCCCCGCCAACACTGTTTATTCTCATTCTTTGTGATGTGTGCCATTCTCTGGGGTGTGAGGTGGTATCTCATCGTTGTTTTGATTTGCATCTCCCTGATGATTAGTGATGTGGAACATTTTTTCATGTGTCTTTTGGCCATGTGTATTTCTTCTTTGTCGAAGTGTGTTCATTTCTTCTCCCCATTTTTTGATGGGGTTAGATGTTTTTTCTTGTAAAGTTCTGTCAGTGCCTTGTATATTTTGGAGATTAGCCCCTTATCTGATGGGTATTGGGTGAATAGTTTCTCCCCCTCAGTCGGTGGCTCTTGTATCCTGGGCACTATTTCCTTTGAGGTGCAGAAGCTTCTCAGCTTAATATATTCCCATCTGTTAATCTCTGCTTTCACTTGGTTGGAGAGTGCAGTTTCCTCCTTGAAGATGCCTGTAATGTCCTGGAGTGTTTTGCCTATGTGCTGTTCTATATATCTTATGGTTTTGGGGCTGATATCGAGGTCTTTAATCCATTTGGATTTTACCTTCATACATGAGCACATCAACTTTTGTACTCTTTCTTTGACCTCTTGATTCTACTTTAGAGTGTGTCTGATGTTTGTGCAGCCCAGCCTTACTCCTGCTGTAGCCTTCATGTATAGTGCCTTTATTGAGCCCAAGCAACAGTTTTTTTTCTTTAGAATGATTTTTATATTTTCTCAAAATTATCTGAATAACAATTTGGAATAGAGTAAGTTGGTGGAAAGCTTATTATTATGTTCTTATGTTAGCCATCAGTAAAAACAAAACAAAACAAAAAAGGCAGCATAAGTTCTCTGAAAATTCAGTTTATAACAGCAATGATAAAACTAGTTTAAAAAGCTCAGAGTCAACTTTTTTAGAAGTCTGGAATTTAACCAAAGCCTTGAAAAGTCTGGGAATATCTGTTCAAGGAAAAACTAGGTACACCTTGGTAAGACCAGCTATCTTTGTGTTGATTTTATTTGTTCTACTTTTGCTCTGAGCTCTGTAGTTGCTTTGTGAATTCAAAGCCTTTAGTCACAGGAAGAGCCAGCAGATTCACAGACATCCAATAGGATTGGAGTTCTTATAAAGTTGTGTTTATAGAAAATTGACACTGCTTAATCTGTTTGATAGTTCTTCAGAAGACCCCACTTGCAAAACTATTTGTTTGCCCCATCTTAGAGCTATAGAAAATATTTACCCAAGGGCTTAACTAAACATTAGATGTTAGAAATAGTTGATTCACTTTGAAGTTATCTAGGGACATTGATAACCAAGAAGCCTAAAATGTAAAGCTAAGGACCAAAATGAGATGATCATGGGGTAGCTCAGAAGATGACACACGGGATATCTTCAAAGCATGTCTTCAAAGCATGAAGTCATGAGTTCAATCCTGAGTGCCACCCACATATACTATGGATATTCTCTTGGAGTTCTGTGATCCAGGACTCCTGGCACTGCAATAGAGTTTTGGGACTCCAGATCACAACTAGGTGTATATGTGTGAGTACTTCAATGAAACGGTGTGATCCTCAGCCAACAGCAACTACTGAGATTCAGACACCATGATTAGGTGTGAGCATTTGTGTAAGTGCCATGCACTGACTGCCAGCAAACTATGGAATTAGAAAATTCTGAACACAACTGAGTGTGACCTTGGCATGTGTACAAGCTCCAAAATTTAAGGCAGCTCCTGGTCAAAGAAATGAAAGGATGATAAGGGAAGAAAATATGTGCACAAATGTGTTGGAAAATTCAAGCTTATTCCTGAGAACCTACCAGATCGTACCATTCATAGAGCTGCATACTTATTCAGGGAAGAGCTGAAAAAGTTCCCAAGTTCTCAGTCTGTTCTTGAGCTCTTAACAAGCAGACAGGGAAGGTTGGAGTAGACCCAGCAACTGCCTAGTTGAGTGTTGAAAGCAATACTCAACATTTATTACAGAACCTTCTTGGCCCAGACAAGGAGTATTTTGGTTCCAGACATCTTAGTTCACCTGAACACTAAGCTCACCAGTAGAAATTTTAGCACAATGATTATTATTAAAGTTAAAAGAAACAGGGTGAAAGTTGCTGTTCATTATACCCTATAGGAGCTGATTCTTGTTCCACCAAACTTGTATTATTTGTACCTTGAACTTTGTATTTCCTCTCTCTTTTAAACGGTTCCAAAGTGAACTCCATGATTCCTATGTCTAGCCTGTTTCTTTTTGTGTTATAATTTTTTCCTTTCCTTTATTTTTATTTTATTTTTTATTTGGTTAAAATTAGTTTGCAAATATGTGTGTGCTTTAAGGGTATAATTTCACACCATTGTTACTACTAAAGTACCAGTATTCCTCCATTTTAGTCCATTGAGCACCCTTTTCCTTTTTAATCTTCTCTTCCACAGTGGTAATCACACACAGGTCTGCCATCAGTGATTTATTTTCATTGATGTTGTCTGTTCTTATACTTGTGTTTCTCTTTATCCTAGATATGGTAAAATCATTTGGTAATTGTCTTTTTGTATCTGACTTATAATGTTTTAATTTTCTGATAACTTTATTTTTTATTTATTCAAATTTTGATTATTTAAGGCCATATCCAACAGGGCTCTGGGTCTACTACTATCTCTGTGCTCAGGGATCACTCCTGGTTGTGCGTGGGTTACCACATGTAATGGCCCATGGTCGGCTATGTGCGAGGCAAGTGCCTTAACCCCTGTACCATCACTTTGAATTAAAACTTTTTTTTTCAAAAGTTTGCTTTTACAGAAGCAGAAATAGCTCAATGGGCTGGAACTAATGTCTTGCATGCAGGAGCCCTGAGTTTGACTCCTTGCATTACATGTTCCTTGAGCCCGTTCTGAAGCAACCTCCAGCACTGAGATGGGGATAGCCCCTGAAAACTACTAGGTATGGCCCCCCCCAAAAAAGTAAAAACAAAAAAGTAAAAAAAAATTCTGGAAGTGATTCTTTCAGAATAATAATTTGAATTCTATTTTTCAACTATGTACTTAATGTTTCCATCTATCGGAGTTCTCATTATGGAAGATCCATTCCCCTTTTGTTCTCCAGATCTCCTTGTTTATGATGTGCTTTTCTTAAAATTTAATTTTATTAGATTGAAACCATTGTGATATACAAAATCCTTCATAGTTGAGTTTTAGACATAAAATGAATGAGGGCCAATCCCACCATCAGTGGATAGTGGTGGTCAATGTCCATCTACCATGTTCCCAGAATTTGTCCCAACCACCCCCACCCCCAGCCTGCCAGTATTAAGGCCAAGTTAAAGTTTAGATAGTTCAAGTTGGGGTCTCTTGATTCCATTGTTGTTGACTTTGGCTTGGATATTTAACTCTGTCTGGTTTTTCTCCACCAGCTGCTTTTTTTGTTTGTTTGTTTTCCAGTAGCTTGTATAATTGTTTTCCATTCTTTGAGAACTATGTCTATCATGACAGTATATTTCCTGCAGGTAGCAAATGGCTGGGTTTTGTTTCCTGATTCAACCTGCTACTCTGTGCCTTTTCATGAGAGAGTTTAATCCATTGACATTTAGGAAACTCTTGACAGAAAGGGCTATTGCTATTGTTTCATTATATTGTGTAGGGCTATTGTTATTATAAATGGGTATTTGGTTTATATAATTGATATTTGAGTAGTTCATTTAGAGTTAGTTTATATAATCTGAATGTTGCAAGTTTTTTTTTCTGAGATATTTTATCCCTTCTTTCCATATAAATGAGAGGTTTGCTGGATAGTTGACTCTAGGTTGAAAGTTTCTTTCATTCAGTAATTTGAATATGTTATCCCATTCTTTTCTAGTCCTGATTTTTCTTTTTTTAATTTTTAATTTTTTAAATTTTTTTATGTAAACAACTTTATTACATACATGATTGTGTTTGGGTTTCAGTCATGTAAAGAACACCACCCATCACCGGTGCAACATTCCCATCACCAATGTCCCAAATCTCCCTCCACCCCACCCAACCCCCGCCTGTATTCTAGACAGGCTTTCTATGTCCCTCGTACATTCTCATTATTAGGATAGTTCAGAATGTAGTTCTTTATCTAACTAAACTCATCCCTGTTTGTGGTGAGCTTCATGAGGTGAGCTGTAACTTCCAGCTCTTTTCTCTTTCGTGTCTGAAAGTTATTATTGCAAGAATGTCTTTCATTTTTCTTAAAACCCATAGATGAGTGAGACCATTCTGCATCTTTCTCTCTCTCTGATTTATTTCACTCAGCATAATAGATTCCATGTACATCCATGTATAGGAAAATTTCATGACTTCATCTCTCCTGACAGCTGCATAATATTCCATTGTGTATATATACCACATATATACAGTTTCTTTAGCCATTCATCTGTTGAAGGGTATCTTGGCTGTTTCCAGAGTCTTGCTGTGGTAAATAGTGCTGCAATGAATATAGGTGTGAGGAAGGGGTTTTGTATTGTATTTTTGTGTTCCTAGGTTATATTCCTAGGAGTGGTATAGCTGGGTCATATGGGAGCTCGATTTCCAGTTTTTGGAGGAATCTCCATATTGCTTTTCATAAAGGTTGAACTAGACGGCATTCCCACCAGCAGTGGATAAGAGTTCCTTTCTCTCCACATCCCCGCCAAGACTGCTTGTTCTCATTCTTTGTGATGTGTCCCAATCTCTGTGGTGTGAGGTGGTACCTCATCGTTGTTTTGATTTGCATCTCCCTGATTATAAGTGATGTGGAGCATTTTTCATGTGTCTTTTGGCCATTTGTATTTCTTCTTGATTTTTTCAAATGTGAGATCTGGTTTGATTCTTAGGTTCTTTCATTTATAGTTAAAGTTTTTCTTTCTTTTTTTTTAAAGAATCCATTTCTTTGTTGTTTGTTTTTATTGTTGTTTTTGTTTTTGCCATTTGGGTTACTATATGTCTTGGTGTTGTTCTGTTAGGGCTAGGTCAATTTTGTTTGGCACTCTTTATGTCTCTTAGATAAGTACAGAAACCTCTTTTTAGAGAATGGAACAGTTCTTTGTTATTATCTCCCTTACTACTTGTTCTTCCCCTTTCCCTTTCATTCCTTTATGGTATTTATGATGTGTATCTTTTGCTTCTATTAATCTCATATACTGCTATGGCTTTAATGCATTCCAAGTATTCTGGAAATCAGTCTTCTGAGGGGAAAATTAGAAAGAATCAAATCTATAATGACTTTCTTCCTGGCCTGTGAGGGGCTGACAAGAAAGAGAAAAATCATTTAGCTGCCATTTTTAGTCAGAGCCACTGAAGCAGCATGATTCTCACAGACTTTACTTGGCAGTACTAATTTGACTCCATAGCTGGGTAATGACTCATCGATTCAGGATTCACAACAGAGAAATGATTTCTTTTTGGACAGTTTTAAAATAAGGCCCAATGTTTATATGTATAATAACTATTGTACATTTGTCTATTCTTCCTCATTCCTACCAGAACAGTGACAGAGGTTGCCCTTTTCTTACTACTTGTCTTTTTTTCTGTTTAAGTTACATGGGGCACTCCTTTTAACAATTTTTTCTTATCCATGAGGGGTAGAAAGTAGCGAAGTAAGTGTAATATATGTCATCTCCGTCCACCACCTTTTGGAGCTGTCCTACTCGGTGATCACTTTTAGCTGGTATTTCCTGGGCATGGTCCAGGGACTGAACTTGGTGTTAGAAAGGCAAAGATAGAACGGGCGGGTGGGAGGGCAAAAAAAAGGCTAAGATAGTATATATTCTGATGAGTTTTCACTGGAAAATAAAATAACTTGTTTCATGTCTATTCTATCTTTATATTGGAAATATTGTCAAGATTAAAAACTTAATCATTAAAACATTTTGAAGTGAAAGGCAACTTAAATCTCTGTAATATTGACCTTCTTTAATGTTTCAAGAAGGGCAATATCTCGGGGTAGCTGTGTTTCTAAAATTATAGCTTCAAACAAAGCATACCATTAATTATACAAATGGTCCAAAGTCTGTCTTAACTATTTAGCCAAGTATTTTGAGCAGATGAAATTGTTTTCATGATTAAATGGAATCATTTATTATTTAGAAATATGTATTTGTATGGAAAATTATGCCTCTCCTATCCTGGTAAACAAAACCAGGAGAAGACATTTTGTTTCTTTGAGTGAGTTAAATACACCCACAGTGCCATTTGCACAAGGAGCTATCACCATGGGGCTCTTAGAGACTGCTTTGGGAAAGTTCCTTGATCTATAGAAAATGGTCCCTACTCCCTCTGAGCTTCTTTTTCTATAGGGGCTGTGGAGCTTTGAGCTGGACTTATGGTTTCTCAAAGAATAGCACCATAAACAGAAAGATATTATCTATTTGCTTATTTTCTGATCATAGGTTAAAAAGTGTTTTGTGTTTGTGTGTGAGGGCTGCCTTAGCTTTTTTCCTTTTTACTGTATTATTTCTCTCAGAAAATTGCCTAAGGAGATCTTTTAAGATAAGACCCTTTCAACAATTAGTATTGAAGCTTTTAATAGAAGAAGCCCTTCCTCACAAGTGGCACAAAAGTCCATTTTAATTCACCCTACATTACTTATCCTCCACCCCTCACTTCCATTGTGCTGGACAGAATAGATGCTGTATTCTGAGCAGTATTTCCAGTCCTGCATTCATGTACATAACTTCTGAGAATGCGTCCTGTGAACTCAGGAGACTTAATTATCTTATTTATCCTGTTGCTTTAGATAAGATGTCTATAGTCATTTGGAATTCTATGAATAAGTAATATTTATCACCAGCTTCAAGATCCTTCTTTGTGCTGGTCATATTTGAATAAAATGGCAAATGAAAGTATCATTAAATCATCGTGTCTTAGGGCCAGGAATGGAACTCAGTGATATGCACATTCTTTATATGTGAGAGGCCCTGGATTTTTTTAGGTTTGTCACAGTTATTTCCAAGCCACTGACTGCTAGAAACCTCATCATATGACATCCTGTGACATGGGAAGAGGTGTAGTGTGCAGGTATTGTATCACCTTGATATAGTCATGCTAGGAGAACCCAGATGTGTCTTTATTGCATAAAGAAGTGCCCAAGAAAAAAGGGGTTTTTAAGTGATTGGCAAATAATTATTCAAATAGGAACTGGAGAAAATGAGGGTCAATCTAGGTCATCAAGATGAAATCCCCCACTAAAGGTTTTTGAGGCATTTCGCTGTTTTCCTTCGATCTGCTTCCTTTAGAGCAGATGACCTTTTGCCTTGTGGAAAAAGGAACAAAGGAAATTTATGTAAAGCACTGAAGCATTTCCCCTCTATTAAATTTTACCTGTTTCTCCCCTTTTCCTTTTCTCAGTTTTATCCAAGTGTGAAAACCAGATTACCATTTTTACTGACTACTTAGAAGAGTTTCCAGATACAGATGAATTGGTATGGATCTTGGGGAAACAGCATCTTCTTAAAACAGGTAAGACTTGGTATCATTTGTGGATGAGAACCCAAATGAGAAGGGGTATCTGAAGTTAGAACACTTGCTTGATTTCTTCCTTAAGTTTGACAGTTTTTAATTAAAGTACTCAGCAAATACCTCTTCAGCCCAAAGTGTTTATATTTCAGGAGGAGAAGAATTGGTGGGGAAGGAAAAGGCTGGCAAGGAGTAACAGAAGAACACTGGTGAAGAGCATTGGTCCTGGACAATTGTGATGATGAGATGTGATCAATTTTGATACCAAAATCATAAATATTGGGGTCAGAGATAGTCTATGGGGTAAGGCATGTGGCCACTTGCATGTGACCAGTGTCAGTTCAATGGTTCAGTTCCTGGCACTGCATAACACCACCAGGAGCAAGCCCAGAGGGAATACAGTCAGCTGTGGCCCCCAAAAAGCAAAAGACAAGGAAAGACCTCATAAGTAATCAAACTACTGTAACTATGTTACATAAACTATAATAAATTGCCATAATAATTTTTGCTTCAGGCCCCTTGGTTGCACAAGCCTTGATAGAAGTTATAGAGGTCCAAGCAGTGTGTTCACACCACCATAGATGTTTATAATACTGTAAAATATATTACAGTTGTATTCTTTTCCTTAAAGGATGGCCAGTCAATTATGTAATACTTATACTTCAAAAGACATTTATCCAGCTATATATTAATCAATTTCTGACTAACATATACCTGGTTATATATATATATATATATGCTATCAGTATATGTTAATCAGTTAATCTTTGGTGACTGGAGCTAAATTTCACACTTCTTATCTCTTCTAGGTAACCCCAAACAATGTTTAGGGGACCAACAGGGCCACACCCCTTGGTGTAGTGGGGACTATATGATATCAGGGATTCAACTTGGGTCTTCAACATGTGATTCATCCTTTGAGCCATCTTGCCAACCCCTCCTCTCACACTGTTTTCTGCCCAAATTTAGAATGCTGCCTGCTACCTTATATTCTGGTTTCTCTTCAGACCACATTAATCTTTCATCTTTTAAAATGCTGCCACTCAGAGAATATCTAAGCCACACCTGGCTCTCAGAACGAAAATGAAACATTAGAAGCTGGTAGTTCTAGATATTTTGCTGACTGTAGAACTGCCTCAGTTTATTCTGATTTTGTAGAGACTTTTTAGCCACTGCAGCCAAATTAAAAGAGGCTTGAGTTTTCTTCCTTAGTCTTACTTTTTATAGATTGTGAAATCTCTTATATAAGTGCTAATAATGCATAATACAGAAAAAGCATGCACTTGGAGTTAAGCAGCTCTGAAATTTGTATCTAGAAGAAGGCCTTAGTATGGAGGAAGGACGGGAATAAAATGGTCAAAAGGCAGGAGAGGACACCCCAGCATTTTCTAGGTTCTCTTGGGTCTGACTTCATCATTTGATTGGAGGATTCAAAACAATGGTGAGAGTCTTGAGCTAGCATTTAGGACACCTTCATAGTCTCCTACTTAGGCAAGTCACTTTCCATACACTGATTTCCTTTACCAGCTATTAAAAATGATGTAAGTGGAGGTGATCTCTTTTAGTTCTGCATTTTATGACCAAAAGGATCCCCAGGTTGCCAAATGGGTCTATATTTAAATGTTAAATCTGGAAATGCTTTTTATAGTGATAAAACTAAAATAACCATTTCTATAAATTAGCCTTTCTTTGCTTCTTTATTTAAAGAAAATGATTAACATATTTGACATAGTTGACCATAATACATTTGTTTCCAGATATGTGTGAGAAAAATATTTTAAAAGAATAGAAAGAGAAAAGAGAAAGGAAGAGAAGGAAAGTTTTAAAAAAGAAAGAAAAAAGAGAAAGTACCAATATTAAGCACATTTGTGAAAATCATTGTATCTCCAATGAAGTAATGAATACAATGGCAGGTGTACTAAGCTCTTGTTAGCTGTTGATTCTGTTGAATTGGTTGGTTCCCCTAGAGATGACAGCATGAAACAAATTGTTGCCCAGAAATTCAAAGCACTGATTTGCTGATACTGCAGCTTTTAGGGAGCATACGATCAGCTGCCAGGTTTCCTGGAAGAAGGAGAATGCAGGGAAGGCTGTCCACGTTCGCTCCAGAAAAAAATGACCCGAGTGTTATCAGCCCAAATATCTGCATACCTGAAGTTTTGTCAGATTGGTGTTCCTGAAGGAAATCATAGAGACCGATCAGCCTTTTTAACAGGCAAAATGAAAGGCAGGAAGATTATCAAAGGAAGTCGTGAAAAGTATGCACAGTTGAAAGGGGGTTATTGAATATCAGTTAATATTCATTGCAGACTTGCGACATGCTCTTATCATTTAAACACTTTCTAGATAGTATCTTGTTTAGCACTCACAGCTCCACGAAATGGGCACTGTTATAGCCCCATTTTCCAAGTGAGACAACTGAAGCTCAGTCAGAGTTCAACCGAGCCCAAAAGGACTCAGCAAGTCTGACGTTTTCTATGGAACACCTGGCAGTGCTCGAGACTTACTCCTCACTCACTGCCCTCAGGGATTATTCTTGGCAGCAGTCGGGAGACCACCTGGGGTGCCAGGGATCAAACCTGGGGTGGCTGCATGCAAGAGAAGCATCTTATCTGCTCTACTATCTCTTCAGCCCCAAGAAGTCATACCTCCCCTACCACTCCTAAATGCTAGGAACTGGAGGTATAAATAGGGTGGAAAATCCTGCCAGCCTGTTTTTCCTTTGAGTTCGAAGAAGAGGTAGGACAGAAACAAACTATTGACTGAAAGGTAATTTAATTTCTCCTTTTCTTTTCCCCCTTTATTTTTGGTCTGGGAAGAGCCCTGTCAATGATTAGAAGAACCTTGAGGGCCATACCTAATGAGGCTTACAGCACTCTATGTGGTGCCAGGGATCAAGCCCAGGTCAACCACACACAGGTCTTAACTCCATTATCTCTGGCCATTATTTTTTTTAAAAGCATAATGCCAGTCAGCTAGAGAGATGGCACAATGGGTATGGTGCTTATCTTGAATACAGCTGGTCTCCTAAGCCCACCCCCACCAGAAGTGATCCATGAGTGCAGAGCCTGTAGTAAACTATGAATAGTGTGGGGTATGGCCCCAAAATAACAGGGGGCCAGAGAGATAGCATGGAGGTAAGGCATTTGCCTTGCATGCAGAAGGATGGTGGTTGGAATCCTGGCATCCCGTATGGTTCCCTGAGCCTGTCAGGAGCGATTTCTGAGCATAGAGCCAGGAGGAACCACTGAGTACTGCCAGGTATGACCCAAAAACCAACCAACCAAACAAACAAAACCAATAACAACAAAGAATAATGGCTAAAATTTCTATAAAGAATAAAAGATGAATGTGTTGTTCAGGAGAGATTGTGAAGTTTAATAAAGTCAACTACATTTAAATACAAATGAGAACAGGTAATGTACGATTAGTGGAATATACATTCATGAAATAAATTATTCAAAATATGAGGAAAATAGTTTCAGGAAAATATTAAAAGCTGTACTGATGCTATATATCCATTTAGAATGTAAATACAATTTGCACTAAGTGGAACTGATAAGTTTCTTACACATTTTGCTTAGCAGAGGCATATCCTTTGAATTAAGTGTTCTGTATGTTTCTACATGTGCACACCTTCTCACTCTGAATTTTAGGTAAGAGTTGACATGTACTGTTGAAAGGTTCAACTACTCACCATCCAGACAGGAGCTAACGTCGTTGTTAGTAGCTTCTCCAGGATCCTTGCTTTTTCTTTTCCTTGTCTTCTGGCCATGAATCCAGTGTTCATTTTAATTTGGGGGTTTGGGCTCACACTGGTTATACTAAGGACTTTCTTCATTATATCAGTTAAGAGCTCCAGTTAAAATATACATGGACGTCTTCACAAAAGGAATGATTTATGTGACCTGATGAAGGAGTAGCAAATATTGTGGTAGAAAGTGTTTTCCAAGTTAAGGTTCAAATCAACTTGTTCTACACTTAAAATTTGTGTTGTGTGTCATAAGCTTGTACAAAAGAAAAAAAATAGGTGGTCAGAAATGCTGGAATTATTCATCTAAAAGGATATTGGTTTTCCTATTAGCTGGTCTAGCTATATAACAATGGAATTGATTAGCTATTTGAAAATGCTTTCTGCTGGTTAAGAATCAGCATCAGTTATCCTTATAGTGAATAAGGTTATTTAATTTTAATTTTACATTTAATTACAGAAAAACCTAAGCTGTTGTCTGATATAAGTGCTCGACTATGGTTTACATACAGAAAGAAATTTTCACCCATTGGTAAGTATATCATTTGCTGTACTATTTTATTTCTTGTAAACAATTTATCTTATGTTCTCAAGTGATCTCACAGAAATATCAGAAATAATAGTTTATTATGACAAAGAATTTTATTTAGGGAAATAAAATCTTATACGTTATCCAAAGGTTTCATTGTTGAAGTACCTTATCAGGTATGGTCACATGGCAGAAAATGTGTAATTTCAGCATATTTATGAGCCACTTCCCAAGTATTGAGATACTGTGCCTATGAAAAAAAACCCTGCCATCACCCCCTTTCTTTTCTTAAATTTTATTTGTATCTTCTAGGCAGGGGGACCCACCTTTTTAATAGAACTTTGGGACATAAATTACTTTATTTTACCTCATGTTTCTGCACTTTTCTACAAAAATTGAGAAGAAATAAAGAGGATGGGAGCCAGGGGCCAAGTGCTCTCAGGTGCATTGGTGGAGATAAAAAAGGACAGAACAAATACCCAAGCCAAAGTCAACAACAGTAGAATCAAGAGATCCAAAGTAAAACAATCTCTACTTAAAATGGGCCTGTTACACTGTCAGGCCCAGGGGCTCAGGGTGGAGGAATGGCATGCACTCTGGGAGCTTTGCTGGAGGGAGGTCAGCACGAGTGGTGGGGATGGCCCGGATTCACTGTCACTGTGTGCGTGAAATAGCACTATGAAGGACTAGTAATTCACAATGATTTCAATACAATTCAAAAAAAGATGTGTGCTACATTAGTGTTGTTAAAATGGAACCTGTTATTGAATGTATTACTTGGCTTTGTGTTTTTTAAAGATGGAATATATTTCTGATGCTATTATAAATAGGTACTTTAAATAGTACCTTAAACTCTGATTTTTTATATATATTGGTTTTTGGGTCACACCGGGCAGTGTTCAGGGGTTCCTCCTGGCTCTATGCTCAGAAATCGTTCCTGGCAGGCTCGGGAGACCATATGGGTTGCCAGGATGTGAACCTCTGTCCTTCTGCATGCAAGGAAAATGCCTTACCTCCATGCTATCTCTCCGGCCCTGTGATTATATATTAATACCAAGTATTTATATTATCTTGAGTGACTTGCAGAATACTTTGACAGATGCACTTAATTCTAATGTCAACGTATATTCTATGACTGCCAGTCTTAAAATAAGATTTATATGTGCCTTCTCTTGCTAATCCAGGTCTCTTTCCTCTTTTTTATATCATTGCTCTTGATCTTCAGATATTAGCAATATATATTTAAGATATTCTAGAATTTTTTGACCATTTTTGTGATTAACTTTGGTAACACTTTTTCCTTAATAAAGGTGACATTGTATTTTAAAGAAGTACCGGTAAGTTGTGAAAAACTAGATTTGGTCAGATAATGTTATGGCAGATATAAAATGTTGGTAGTCACGTATGACATTCATTTACAAAATTGCAATATGCTTTCAGGTCCCAAAGGAAGGACAGAATTTGTCTATTTGTTTTGTCTTTCTTTGGCCATAGACCCTGTTTTGGTTAACTGAGCATTATCTTTACAGTTTCTACCCTCTATGTAAGTCCTGATTGATATCTGGCAGTATCTGTTGCCTCTCTTTTCAGAATATGTGTGCCTACTTCTCTTGTATAATTCACAAATATGCCAGAGTCTTGGGAAATGGCAAATTATACGCTCTCATATTAACCTTTGTCCCTTTTGCCAACAGGGGGGACAGGCCCTTCATCGGATGCCGGCTGGGGATGCATGCTACGTTGTGGACAAATGATGCTGGCTCAAGCCCTAATATGTAGACATTTGGGAAGGGGTGAGTCAAAGTTGTTCTCGAAACATCCTCAGAGACCTCTGCAGTAGCACTGACTGCTGCTGGTTTAGCACTGATATGGAGCTTGTGGAACATTCAGCTAAGGGTCCTAGCTTCTAAATGGTAGTGCTCAAAAATCAACAGAGGTTTTCACAAGAAACAACCAGAATTTCCTTTGACTCACCAAGCTGTAGCTATTTTTCTGACATCAATAAACATTGATTGTTATTTTTTCTAGTGAGTCATTAAACATAGCAGATAACAAAGGGAGCAAAAGAAGGGTGTGGTGGTTGCCATGTCTGTTTCTTGACTTCCTAATGGATATATGTGACCTAAAAGAAGTGCCAGAGGAGGGAGCTGGTGCTCTTTTGGCTTGGAGTCACTGAAGATGTCCATCTGATGGGGAAAGAATGCTTACATGAGCTTCCTTACCAGCCGACTTCATTAAGCACCTTCTATTTAATGATGGTGTGGGAATGTTTGACTCTTGCTTTCTAAAGATACACGCAATCTTTCCTGTGAGCATCTGTAGGCTGATCTTGGCCGGATGCCACTTGAAACACCTGAGTGAAAGACTGGTTTGATCTGGGAATTAGAGATGGAAAGGACACCTTGGATGAGTTTGGGCTGCTGAGCTGAATTGCAGATTGATTTTTTTTGAGATTTGGAATTACATAAACACCACTTTCCTTTTTCTCTACTATCTAATCTCACAGATCCGTTGGCAGTTTCTAGAGATGGTTGGGAAAGGGTCTGGAAATGGCTTAATGAGAGCTACATGTCTTCTTTGAAGATTGTTGTATATTTTATGTCTGCTTTCCCTGGGTAGTGTAAGAATTTATATCAAGAATCAGAAAACCCAGACTGGCTCAGGAAGTAAGATGATTTGTCTGTGATCATTCCAAAGAACTCTCTGTTTAGAAAGTGAATACAGGTCTTTTGACTTCTCTGGTATGGTAGAAATACAGATGGTAGAAAACCAGATAGGTTATTATTTACCATTTCACATTTTCCTTATTCATAAATCACTTCAAGATGACTGTTCTGGAAATGAATTTTGTGGAAAGTGAACTGGAAAAAAAGTCCCACAACAGCCTTGGTTGTTTAAACACAAGTGCAAGTTGTAAGGAGAATTTAAACACAGACCATGTAGTTAAGATTATTTAGAATATGTAGTTTTGTAAAGTATTCTGTAGTGTTTCCCATTGTGTTATTTTACAATTTAGGTAGAGTAGACTCTGCCATGGATCTGTAAAAAATTGCGGAGCTTAGAAACAAGCTAATCAGATTTCCCAAATCTGAACGACCCAGCAAAAAAAAAAAAAAGTTGGACACAATTCACTTTCTGAAGACTGTGCTGAGTATGTTTTAAGTCTTGGTTTCAGAAATCCTTGAAACAAAGAAAATTGAAAAGTCAAGATATGATGACCTTTGAGTTCAAGTGTCAGGCCTTTGACCTCAAATGAATTCAAACTCTAACCTCAGAAGGTACATTTATGTCTTGGGAGCAAAGTAAGCCTCAGAAATATGTCCCCTTTTCTAGAGTTCCAAGAGCTGAAGGAGTGTGTGTGTGGGGGCGGGGGGGGGGGGAAGTACACTCTTTCACAATACTGATTTATTTTAAAGTTTCACAGTTGCCCTGAGTGAGCATACGTAGCTTCGTAAGGATTTGGTGAGCCAGTGCCTAGGGCACAGGGGGAATTCCTGGAGGGGTTCATTATTTTTATTTTGGTCATGAGGATCCGAAGATCAGTGTGGGCTTTTTAAAAAAGATTGTGTAACATTGACAGCAGGTGATTATTTCAAAGCTTTCTTAGTTGTGAATTGTGTCCCCTGTGAACTGTCATGTGTCAGAATAGCAAAAGAACCCTGTAACTTTTTTTGGTTTGACTGCCAAAATGTAAGGACAAAAGCTATTGCTGTCTATACAGACAGCAACTCTGGCATCTATGCGATATACGATGCGCTGTCAGTTTTGTGATGACCTTCTTTTCACGGAGTACCTGACTATAAAGACCTTTGTCATACTCCTTTCTACATTTTTTCAGCTTTAGTTCGTGGGCCAAATCAGTTCCTTGACCAAATTCTTGCTTTCCTCTTACATTATACCTACTGAGTCTTTGAAAGTAATGTTTCCAAATGTCATAGTCACCACAAGTTAAGATACTTAAAAAGTTTGGGCATTTAAAAATAATAATTTCTGCCTTTGAGATGTAGCTTATTTGTTTCCTTCTAACCTCATACTTAATATGCTTTTTCCCTAAAAAGACTGGCACTGGGAGAAACAAAAAGAACAACCGAAAGAATACCAACGGATCTTACAATGCTTCTTAGATAGAAAGGACTGTTGCTACTCTATCCATCAAATGGGTAAGGTCAAAAATAGTTTAAAGAAAGTTCTTGTACATATTCACTTACCATCTGTCTTTTATCTTACCCTGCCAATATGTCTATCTGCCTTATGATTTATATAAAAATTAGAATTTTGCAGTGTGCTGAATGAAGTTTAGCTAATGCGTTTTTTTTTTCTGCATAAAACAGCTCAAATGGGCGTAGGAGAAGGGAAATCAATTGGTGAATGGTTTGGACCAAATACAGTTGCACAGGTGTTAAAGTAAGTAAACAAAAGTTTGGCATTGGCTTCATTTTCCTTCCTCCACTACCAACTCAACTTCCCATCAAACCTCTTGCCCTCCAACCAAGTCCCCAAATGCATCTATCATACTACTTATGTCTTTTTGAAATGTGTAACTTACAGACAGGTGTGTGAACACCTGCCTTAGTATATCATGATTGCAGTTATTGGTACCCAGTACATGTGGAGACTTTTTGGGGGCTCATTCATTAACTCCTGCCACTTATCCCTATAGTTTGGGAACACATGTCAGTGTGCTACAGGGTTCTCTGAAGTTAAGGGGTTCATTTTAAGTAAGGGAGGCTGAGACACTCTAGGTAAAACATGGATTCTTCCCTCGAACGAGATTAGAAAGCATTCATTCACTTATTCTGTCCTTCAATATTTACTGGAACCTCCACTGTGCTTAGTTCAGGGAATGAATAGTTCTTGCTTCAAGGGACTCACCATCTCAATGAGAAGCTTCCAGGGACTTTTGGAATGAAGCTGTTTTCTGTTTTCAAACTCAAAGAACCCCCTCATGAGACATTTGTGATTGTTCTGTTAAGTTCTGAACTCACTGCAAGAGCCCAGGACCCTGTAGAAAGGAAATGATGGCAGTGGTGGCCGCATCTACATCTGCTGGCCTCCTCACCTGTTGCTACTTCCCTTTCTGGCAAATTATCACTGAGTGAATAGTACATGAAAGTAGAGATTGTATTTGGAACTGTCGGAGATATGTCAATTCTTGATAGAGTAAAAATGGCAGCCAGAATCAGTCTAAATTTAAGTAATGAAAGACTGAAACCATCCGGCCATGCTTCAATTCCTAACACCCCTAAAGCATGAGACAGGAATCCGCTTCATGCAAGTACATGTGGGACAGCAGTTCAATTCTTAGCAAAGTTTTAACACATCAAAATACTTCTGTGAATGTGTTTGTGAGGAATACTCTGGATTTCTTGCAGACATCTAGCAAACAGTGTAACCTTCCTGAGGTCACTTTCTTGCCTTCTTTGCAAGTGCCTTTTGAGCCTTGTGGACTCTGCTGAGAGTGGATCTGGAAATCATTAAAGGGCAATTTAGGCATCCTTTCTACCCTGGATAAAAAGTGTAAATTCAAGTGCTTGTACCAAGTACCCCATCAGCTTTAAATTCTTTTTGTTTGTTTGTTTGTTTTGGCACCACAAACAGCATTTTCAGGGCTTATTCCTGGCTCTGTGCTCAGGAATCACTTCTGGAAGGCCTGGGGGACTGTAAGTAGCGCCAGGATCAAAGTCTGGTAGGCTTTCTGCAAGGGAAGAACTTGGCCTGCTAAACTGTCGCTCCAGCCCAATATGGTTGGTTTGAAAATGCTGTTCCTTGGTTTTCCCATCTTTTAACTTTTTATATACCCAACAATGAATTCATGGGAAGCTAGGGGTTTGGGTGGGTTTTTTTTTTTTTGGTTTTTGGACCACACCCAGTGGTGCTCAGGGGCTACTCCTGGACCTGTGCTCAGAAAGTATTCCTGGCAGCCTCAAGGAACAATATGGGATGCTGGGCATGGAACCTGGGTCGGCCATGTGCAATTACTATTACCCTCTCACTCTAGCCCTATATTTTTTAAAAGATAAAATAATAATCCTAATATGTGTAAATATCTTACGAAAAGAAAACAGAGGAGACAGAGAGATCAGTCAAAGGGATCAGAGCACATGAAGCCCAGCTTCTGTGTGGCTTGGATTTTAGTGACTTTAAGGATACTGGGCATGAATTGGAGTGTTTTTTACTGATTTTTTCCCTTCCCCAATTGTGACTTTGCTCTTTGTTTCTTTACAGAAAACTTGCTTTATTTGATGAGTGGAATTCCCTGGCCGTTTATGTGTCAATGGACAACACAGTGGTCATTGAGGATATCAGTGAGTCCAAAGCCTGTTTACCTTCATGGTTGGTGGGGGATGAGTTACTTCCTCCCCACACCATTTAGAAAGCTGGAATAGAGAGAGGAAATGAGATGGGATAAGATAGTATAAGACGAGATGAGAGAAAGGAGGAGACCATGAGGGAATCTTTGTTGCCCTTTGGTGAGGTACCAGACCCTGACCCTGCAAAGGGAGGGCCAGAAGCACATACAATCAGTTAAATGACCAACTGAGCTTCTGTGGATTTCTCCCATTGTCCAACCTGTGCTCCCAGTCATGGAAGTAGAGAGAAAGTAGAGAGAAAGTCTATCCAGAATATACAGTGTCTGTCACAGTGGTCCCCAGAGACTAACTGAGAAACCAGACACAAGGATCTCCTAATGTCTAGTGGGAGGGGAGTGTTTAAGGGCTGGAGGAGCAGAGGCTGGTACTGGAGGGGAGGGTCTTCCAGGTAGAAGTCATATGAAGATAACCTAAGTCTGACCATGTGATTATCCCTCAGGCCTGGATCACCACAATTACCCATCTCTCTTATCTGTTTCTAGAAAAAATGTGCTGTGCATTTCCCTTGAGAGTTCACCCAGCCAGAGTGAGTCCCCCTAACTCTTTGAATGCTTCAAACCAGAGTCAGGATACCTCGGCCTGCTGCCCAGTCTGGAAGCCCCTGCTGCTCATTGTGCCCCTTCGCCTGGGCATAAACCAAATCAATCCTGTCTATGTTGACGCCTTCAAAGTAAGTCACGCCTTTCCCCTAGCCCATTGCTACCTGCCCATCACATCGCCATGTGAGCACAGAGATCCGTGAGCAGCAGTCCACAAGTGAGTTGAGAGTCCTGCATTCTCTTTCCCTCTAGGAGTGTTTTAAGATGCCACAATCTTTAGGGGCATTAGGAGGAAAACCAAATAACGCCTATTATTTCATAGGATTCCTAGGTAAGGAAAGAGGAATCTCAAGTAAGTGTTCTGGGTTAGGGGTGGGTTTGGCCCAAGGTTTTCATGGGAGACACAGAAATTTCTGTAAGGGATCCTTGCCCAGAGACGCTACTTCTGGTTACCCATTCTGCTTACAAGGACATGTCAGTCATCTTTCGATGCCCCTAGTTCCCTGCCTCTTGTCATAGTGATTCTAGGGCTGCTCTCCGACTTGTAAACAGTTCCAAGATCACAGCATTGCCTTGCACGTCTCTCCCTTTCCCATACAGCCTAGGGCTGTGAGGCGTCACACCTCTGGCCTCTCTGATCCCCTTCTTCTTGAAACTTGGGTATTCAGGCTAGAAACAATCTGCCCCACGTCCAGTTTCATACTCGCTAGAATTTCTGCCTCATTGTTCAGAGCCATGCGGCGTGGGAGGTAGAGGAAGCCCAGAGAGGGAGGGGTGGCCTTTTTTCATAACGGTGCTATGCCTTTTATCCAGTAGCCTTCTAACGCAGACCCTAACACAGCACAACACTCCTGTCCTGAACTGGGACCTTGGGAAATGCAGCTGCCATGTTCAGCCATGTAAGGCTCTTGCCGCACCATGTGAGCTCGCACAGTACTTGTCAAACTTATGATCGGAGCCAGATAAAGCTCTTGGCACACCGTGTGAGCTGGCACAGTACATCTCCAACTTAAGGTGCATTCAGATAATCCGGAGAGGAATCTGCCCTTTATTGTGGATGCATCAGATATGGAGGATCACAGATTCTGCCTTTCTAACTAGTGCTGTCAACAGTGCTGGTATGAAGGTACCACACTTCGAGTACTGAGGCCTAGATACCTGATTAGTGCTGAAGAGTGCAGGTGAGGGCTGTGACAGAGCTGGAAAATGTGGCAGTGGATTCCTCTAGTCTAGTGGGAGCAGAATGGCCAGAGAAGGGCTCGGAAGAGGTAGAAGCTTAGGTTGCAAGGCAGAGTAATAAGAAATCAAAGCCAGAACAGATACATACAGTCTGGGGGTGGCACAAGGGTGTGCAAAAGACCAGGTGGATTGGGCTCGACTACTCATCTCTCTCCTCCTCTGGTGATCTCTCTCCCTCTTATTTTTCCTTCAATTTTTGGACACCTCCAAAGCTACGATCCTCAACATGTTTAGTGTTCCAGCCCTTTAAGCTTTCTTCTCTCTTTTTCTGTCTGTTTCTCTCTGTCTCTCGCTTTCTCTCTCTCTTTCTCCCCTTCCTGCCTCCCCTCCTTTCTCTTTCCTTGTCCTCTCTCCCTTGTCACTCTCCACAGCTTTCCAAATTCCTAGTTCTCTAATGCTTCCCTCTAGCGCTCAAGTCTAAGAATTACAGCTAGATGGAAAAACAACCTGGGAGGCTTTTGGTTTTCTAAATACATAACCCAGTGTTTGAAGTGATGTAAATATAGATGTTCTCTGTTTTAAGATTTTAGAATCTTGTTAATTATTGTGGGAGAAATCTATTTCTTTGGTCTGGAGAGATAGTTGAGGGGTAAGGTGCTTGCCTTGCACGCTGCTGACACAGTTTGACAGCACCCCAAACCACATATTTGTGTTACCCCACTTCATCCCTAGCACTAGCATCTCCAGAATTGAAGCCCTGACCACAGCCAGGTGATACTCACGTAGCCTTGTTCTATCATCCTTTTGATCATCTCTCTGGCCCTCGTGTACCAAGGACTCTGCAAAGTATTATTTGTTTTAGGTTTTGTGGCTACATATGATGGCACTTAGGGGGTTCCTCCTGGCTCTGTGCTCAGAAATTGCTCTTGGCAGGCTTGGGGGACCATATGGAACGCTGAGGATCAAAGTCAGGTTGCCCTCGTGCAAGGCAAATTCCCTAACCACTGTGTTATCGCTCTGGCCCCAAACTCTGTGAACTTTCTATCTATATCTATATATGTATCTGTATCTATATATGTATATATGTACATGGAATGCATATATGTACATATGTACATAGTATGTATATCTGTATCTGTATCTTTATATGTATATAAGCCAATATACGTATGTAATATACACATGGAAAGCAGTTATTTATAAGCATATAGAGAGAGTTAGCACAAAATCTTATGTGAAGTAGAGATTTCTATTTCCATTTGATTCATAGTGAAACAGATTGAGTAGTTTTCTCAAGGACACTCAGAAGAATTTTGGTCAGAACTCAGTCCCAATTTGATAATCTCTTCGATCATATAAAATTGATTCCCTGGAGCCTCCATTCCCACTGGGAAGCTGGGAGAAGCTTCCCAGTGGTGATGTGATACTCTGGACATCAAGTTTTGACTATTTCTAAAGCAGTCTGTCCTGCTCTCAAATAGAGGCTGCCATGTAGACCTGTAGCATGAGCAGATGGTTGGCCTGTCTCTTCTTCTCACGCCACTTTAAAGGCATTGGTTCAGTGCCCATATATAATTTTTTAGGACTTTCTAGATCTTCCAACATATTTATTTTTATTATTGTTAATAATTTTCATTGAATCACCAGGAGATAGAATTACAAAGCTGTTCATGATTGAGTTTCAGTCATACAGTG
Source organism: Suncus etruscus (assembly GCF_024139225.1). NCBI lineage: Eukaryota > Metazoa > Chordata > Mammalia > Eulipotyphla > Soricidae > Suncus > Suncus etruscus. Next base: position 130,448,665 of record NC_064868.1, on the reverse strand, counting down.
TTCGACATCCATCCCTTCACCTGTACATATTTCCTATCACCAATATCCCCAGTTTCCCTCTTGCCCCCCCCCCCACTGCCTGCCTATATGACAGACATATTTTTTCTCTCTGTCTTCCTTTTTTCCCTTTTAGACACTGTAGTTTAAAATAATATTACTGAAGGGGTATCATAGATATCTCTTTACCTCCTTTTAGTACCAAGTTCTTGTCCAGAGTGATTATTACCATTATTATCCTAGTGGTCTCTACTTTGCCCCAATCACATCCCCCTTCTCTTTTGGCCAGCTTCCTACCACGGACCCATCTTCCAGGTCCTTGACTGTATTGTCTTTGGATGTTAAAGCCATACTATCTTTTTTATATCCCACAAATTTTTGTGTTCATTCTATATCTATCCCTCTCTGTCCTATTCATGACTCATTTCACTCAGCATAGTACTCTCCATTTTCAGATTTCATGACTTCATTTTTTCTAACATCTGTGTAGAATTCCATTATGTAGGTAGACTGTTATTTCTTTATCCACTCACCTCTTCTCAGACACTTGGGTCGTTTGCGGATTCTGGCTATTAGGAATAGTGCTGCAGTGAATGTTTGGATGCAGGTGCCTTTTCTGCACTGCTTTTGGGCCACTAGGGTATATTCCCAGGAGTGGTATTACAGTTAGCAAGTGGCTAACCCAGTTCATTCTGTGGTCCCCTGAGCTCTACTACAATTTATCTCAGAGTACAAGACAAGGACTAAGTCCTGAGTACTACTGGATGAGTAGTAAAAACACTTGGAGTTATTATTTCTAACACTTTAAGTTGAAATACTCTGGCAGATGGCTGACTTGGCAGGCTACTTTCACTTTTGGTTTCATGCAGCTTCATTTTCCATCTAAGATTCCAGATTGTTTTTGTTATGCCCTGACTATTACTTTTCATTGTGACTTGAGACTTTCTTTTTTGGTTTTTATTTTGGTTTGGGGGCCACTTGGGTGGTGCTCAGGGGTTAATTCTGGCTCTGCACTCAGGAATTATTCCTGCCAGTGCTCAGAAAATCATATGGGATGTCAGGGATCAAACCTGGGTCAGTTAGCCACATGAAGGCAAACACCCTACCCACTGTACTATCATCCTGTCCCTAACTTAAAGCTTTTTGATGGAACTTATCTTACTTGCCTCTGAACTAGTTAGAATTTGTGCCTTGACTTTCATAAAGCGAGTCAGCTGAGTGCACTGATTTCTGTACATTCTGAAACATATATTTGTAGGGAGAGCTTTTTTTTTTTGGTTTTTGGGCCACACCCGGTGGTGCTCAAGGGTTACTCCTAGCTGTCTGCTCAGAAATAGCTCCTGGCAGGCACGGGGGACCATATGGGACACCAGGATTCAAACCAACCACCTTTGGTCCTGGAGCGGCTGCTTGCAAGGCAAACACTGCTGTGCTATCTCTTCGGGCCCTGGAGAGCTTTTAAAATCTGGTCAAGATATGTACATGACCCTCTTATATTTGTATTGGCATTTGAAGCATTTGGCAGAGGTCAATTGAAATAGGCCACATGTCCCAGTTTAAAAATATGAAAAGTAAAAGAGTTAGGTGTTTTTCACCTAGCTAGATCTGCAAAGATAAAATTTAAGTCTTTGTCTGGTATCAGAGGCACATTCTTTGCTAACAGATGTGCCCCAAATTTTTGTGTTGTTCCCAGGATGGTTTATTAGATACCTTTCCTTACTCTGTTCTTCTATTATTAGAACATCCTTGATTTTCTAACCCAATCTAAAACATAGGCCCAAATGGTTCTCAGGCCTGGAAAGTGAAGTTTGGATGTCCTTTTAGGTGCTTTTATGTACTCAGAATGCTGATATTGGAGGTACTCTCATTCCTTTGCATAACAAATAAAATTATAATTTTAAAACCAAACTCCTCCAAGGCCATGACTAGTATTTTTCTATTGAATAAAGGCATTTTTCCAATTTCTCTCATTTATAAGATTCTAGCATCTCCAAAAGGGCTTTCCCTTTATAGTGTGTATATCAGTTTTCGTGTGGTCAAAACTATATTTTCCAACAGCACTTAATAACTTGCTAACAGTGGCCAAGTCGCTGGTAACCAAGACAGGTAATTAGCTAGCTCCCTGATATCTAATTGATAGCAGAACTACATTTTCATTTCTTTGGGAGGTTAAGGTCTTTTTCCTTACCAGTTATGATCTCTAAATGCAGATCTGAGAACCCATGGTCTGAACTAATGGTCTGAACAAGATACTTTCCAATGTCAAAAGATGCAGGAAGTTTCCTAATAGCACGTGGACTCATGTTTTGTTGGTTCAATCTTTGCTACTGCTGCTCACAGAGCTTGCCATATCATCTGTGGTTTCTCACGCCCACCTTCCCCCAAATCTGTCGCTTTCTCTGTTTGTACTTGAATTTGAAGATGTCTATGCTAGGGGAAGTCTTCTCACTGAATGATTGATTGTTGTGGGTTCAATTTGCGTCCTGCCAAAGCATTCACACCCTAGTGGGCTTGCTTTCATCTCATTCTCACTGTCACTGAGGGAGAAGTTAGGGAAAAAAGAGAGCCTTCTCCCGAGGACAAATAGCCATGGTGCCTTCAAAGTTTAAGACTGTCTTACTCTGAACAGGGGATGAACTCATTTTCTTGGATCCTCACACAACCCAGACCTTTGTGGACACGGAAGAGAATGGGATGGTTGATGATCAAACTTTCCATTGCCTGCAATCCCCACAGCGAATGAACATCCTGAATTTGGATCCTTCTGTTGCGTTGGTGGGTATCTGAAACTGCGATGAGCCAAGAGATATGCCAACACATTTGTTCCTGGTATTGATAAGGTGGCAAGAGTATATTCACTGCTCCCTCAGAAAGAGTGTAATAAGTGGGGAAAGAATGAACCCTGGTGCCAATCTGCTCAGGTTGGAATACAGATTTGTTGTCTAATGAACTTTAGAAAAGTTTTTCAACCATTCTAAGACACAGTTTCTCTTACCTCTAAAATGAACAAAACCTTATGTTCTTATTTTTAAACTTATATACTCTGTGTAGTAGGCACTTAGAGCAGTTCTTGGCAGTTTAAGCATTCTATAAATGATAGTTGTTATTAGTGTTACTATCTTCCCTGTTTCACTTTTGCCCTCTAATTTTTACTGCATGAGAACAGAGCATAAGAGAACATAATTATAGTGTTGGGTATGGTGTTAGAATATTATACACATGAAACTACAATGAACAATATTGTAAATCATGGCACCACAATAAAAGTTGAGATAACAAAGGACATAGCTAGGGAGGCAGGGGCAAGAGCCCTGAAGAGGGGTGGTGACCATTTATTTAGTTTCCAAATTCAGGAAGTGTAATATTCTGTAAGGTTGACTAGTATCTCTGTGCCTTAAACAGATATGTGTCTGTGAAGTGGCCAGGGCTTCTGAGGTCTATTTATTTACTTTCTTCCTGGTTACCCCAAATGTCAAAGATCATCAGTGACCAAGAGCAAACACTAGTCCTTTTGTTTTGGGCTTTTTATGGTTTTTGCACCACACCTGTTGACACTCAGGAGTTACTCCTGGCTATGTGCTCAAAAATCACTTCTGGCTTGAAGAACCATAGGGGACAACTGTGGATCGAACTACATCCTAGGTCAGCCACGTGCAAGGCAAATGCCCTACCACTGCGCTATCACTCTGGTTTGGGCCTTTTTTTTTTTTTTTGCTATGATGAGGAAGAGGATTGATGGGTGTTCCCTTTATTTTAATAGATAATTTCCTAAGTCAAAGTCATCTTATTTTGTATTGCCTCTAACTTTTTTCTGACATAACCAACTATTCATTATGTAGATATGTATAGAAGTATGCTAAATGCAATGGAATTAAACTTATGTTTTAAATATAGATCTTTACCTTAATATTACTTCAAATAATGAAAGAACAGAGTCAGGGAGGATGAAGGTCAAGGAAAATGAGGCAGAAAAAGAGTGTGAGAGTTAGAATACAAGAGAGAGTTCAAAACAGCATGAGTGAGTGAGTGAGTGAGTGAGTGAGTGTGACAGTAAGGAATGAGAACAAGTCTTGACAGAAAAATAAAGACAAGAATGAGATAATTTGGATAAGAGTGTATGGGAGAATGTGTGATAAAAAGCATAAGAGCAAGAGAATGAGAGAACCTGAGTGAGGGCATTTGTGAGAGTGAGACAGTTCAACAGAGTGAGATAAAGAGTGAGAGATTGAGGTGAGCTAGATGGAGAAATCAGAGAGAAAGGGGATGAGCAAGAGGTAGAGATGGAGGAGAAAGGAAGCCCAAGAGTGAGATAAATGAGAGAAAGTGAGCAAGAGCGACCGAGTGATAGAATCAGAGAGTAGGTGAAGGTAAGGTGATAAAGTCAGCTTGGGAGAGGGGTGAGGTCAAAAAAGAGTTAGGGAGAGAGACAAAAGCCATGAGGGAAAACCTAGAGTGAGCTAGGGAGGAGAAAGGCTGAGTATAGAAACCACAGTGAGGGCAAGAGATGGGCCAAGTGTGAGAACATAAGTGACAAAGTGAGAGAACAGAGAAGCAGAGAGCGATCAAGAGTGAGGAGAGGGCCGGAGTGGTAGCACAGTGGTAGGGTGTTTGCCTTGCACGTGGCAAGATGTGGGTTCGATCCCTGGCATCCCATCTGGTCCCCCGAGCCTGCCAGGAGCGATTTCTGAGTGCAGAGCCAGGAGTAAACCCTGAGCACTGCCAGGTGTGGCTCAAAATCCAAAAAAGTAGAAAGAGTGAGTGAATGAGTAAGTGAGTGAGTGAGTGAGTGAGTGAGTGAGTGAGTGAGTGAGGAGAATGAGAGTGCGAGAGCACAATAAAAGTGCCAAGAATGAGAGACAGTACGAGAGGAAGAAAGAACAAGAGGTAGAGCACAGAAGCAATAGCAAGAATGAGAGCAGAATAGTAAAAGTGTGCAAGAGGGCCGAAGAGATAGCACAGTGGTTGTGCATTTGCCTTGCAAGCAGTGGACCCAGGACCGATGGTGGTTCAAATCCCGGCATCCCACATGGTTCCCCGAGCCTGCCAGGAGCGATTTCTGAGCACAGAGCCAGGAGTAACCCCTGAGCACTGCGGGGTATGGCCCAGAAACCCAAAAAAAGTGTGCAAGAAAGAAAGTTGGACACAGTGTAAGTGAACCAGAGTGAGAAAAGTTGTGGTGGGTTAAGTGAGCCTGAGAGTGGCAGAAAGTGAAAGTAAGAGATCATGAGAGTGAAGGAGATTGAAAGATTCGGAAAGAGAAAGAAAGTCAAACGATGTACCAAGAGAGACAGACAGAGAATGCATGAGAGAGTGGGTATGGGGAGCAGGGACCATGAGAACAAGGACCAGTGAGAGCAGAGAAAAGAGAGTGAAAAAGAGCAAGTGAGAGAAGACAGTAAATGAGAGAGCAAGAAATCAGGAGGAAGCCATGGAAAACTAGAGCATGAAAATGCATAAGCAGTGAAGCAGAAGGAGGAGAGAGAGTAGAAGAGAGCCAAGAAGGCACAAGAATGGGAGCAAGAGTGATAGAGAACAATAAAACGAAAGAGCAAGAGGCCAAGTGATAGAGAAGTGAGAATGAATTTAGTGCAAGAGGTAGTGACTGTGAGGGATGCAAAAGTAAGAATGAATTAGAGTGAGCAAGAGAAGGGAAAGAGTGGTTGAGAGTGACCAAGGGGGTGTGAGAGTGGGAGTGATGTGAGAGCCAGATAGCAAAACAGTGTAACAGAGCTACAAGAGTGAGATCCAAAGAGGGGGGTTGAGAGACCAAGAAAAGTGAGATTGAGCAAGAAAATTGAAAGCTGCACTGAGTACAAGAGAGTGAGAGAGTAGAGAGGCAAAACAAAAAAGAAGAAACAAAGGGGCCAGAGTTATAGCACAGTGGTAAGGCATTTGCCTTGCACGCAGCCTACCTAGCCCAGACCTGTGTTCGATCCCTGGCATCCCCTGAGCATGCTAGGAGCGACTTCTGAAAACAGAGTCAGGATTAGCCCCTGAGTGGCACCGGGTGTGGCCTCCCCCCAAAAGAGAGAGAGCACAGAGGGCAAGTGTGAGAGAGATCAAGAGATAGAGGAAAGGAGAACTAATGACTGAGTGAAGTGTTAATGAGGGTTGGGGCAAGAGAGTGAGAGAATGCTAGAACATCAGGGAGCATGAGAGAGTGAGTGAGACAAAGTGAGATAAGAGAGAAACAGAGAGCAGAAAAGCAGGAGATCCAGCAAGAGGGCAAGAGGGAGAGGGAAAGTGCCAACGAGTAAGGAAGAGAGAGCTAGAGAGCAGGAGCATGAAAGTGAAGACAATGAGCGAGGGAGAAGGACAGAAAGTGACAGCGAGGCAGGAAAAACTAGATCAGTGAGCCAGAGAGCAAGGGCAAAAGCAAGATGACGCGCAAAAGAAAGTGCAATTGACCTCAAAAGAAATAGTGCTCAGGATACAAGAGTCACTCACGGAGTAGGAGAAACTACTCACCCAACACCCATCAGATAAGGGGCTAATCTCCAAAATATACAGGGCACTGACAGAACTTTACAAGAAAAAAACATCTGATTTCATCAAAAAATGGGGAGAAGAAATGAACAGAAGCTTTGATAAAAAAGAAATACAAATGGCCAAAAGGCACATGAAAAAATGCTCCTCGTCACTAATCATCAGGGAGATGCAAATCAAAACGACGATGAGATAACACCTCACACCACAGAGATTGGTGCACATCACAAAGAATGAGAACAATCAGTGCTGGCAGGATGTGGAGAGAAAGGAACTCTAATCCACTGCTGGTGGGAATGCCATCTAGTCCAACCTCTATGGAAAGCGATATGAGATTCCTCCAAAATCTGGAAATTGAGCTCCCATTTGACCCAGCTATTCCACTCCTAGGGATATACCCTAAGAACACAATACAAAAACCCCTTCCTCACACCTATATTTATTGCAGCACTATTCACAATAGCCAGGCTCTGGAAACAACAAGATGCCCTTCAACAGACGAATGGCTAAAGAAACTGTGGTACATATACACAATGGAATATTATGCAGCCATCAGGAGAGATGAAGTCATGAAATTTTCCTATACATGGATGTACATTGAATCTATCATGCTGAGTGAAATAAGTCAGAGGGAGAGAGAGAGATGCAGAATAGTCTCACTCATCTATGGGTTTTAAGAAAAATAAGTCATTTTTGCAACAATCTTCAGAGACAATGAGAGGAGGGCTGGAACTTCCAGCTCACTTCATGAAGCTCACCACAAAGAGTGGTGAGTGCAGTTATAGAAATAACTACACAGAGAACTACCATAATCATGTGAATGAATGAGGGAACTGGAAAGCCTGTCTGGAGTACAGCTGGGGGTGGGGTGGGATGGAGGGAGATTTGGGACATTGGTGGTGGGAATGTTGCACTGGTGAAGGGGGTGTTCTTTACATGACTGAAACCTAATCACAATCATATGTAATCAAAATGTTTAAATAAAAAAAAAGAAATTTACCAGTAGAGCCAGAACAAAAAAAAAGTGCAATTGAGAGAGCAAGTGAGTGGAAGTGAGGTCGAAAGAGTGAATCGTGTCACTACATGGCATGAAATAACATGACATGTTACTTACATGTCAGTTAGAGCAGAACTAGAGCGAATGAGCAAGAGAAAGCCAAGGAGTAAGCAAGAGCTCAAGAATAAGCGAGATGGGGTGCAAGCGAGAGAGCCCAGAGAAAATTGAGAGCATGAGATCCTGTGTGAGTGAGTGAGAGAGAGAGAATGTGAGATCAAGCAGGAGAGTGAGAGAGTGAGTGAGTGAGAGAGAGTGCCAGAGAGTGAGGGTAAGTGAGTTATAGAGATAGCTAGAGAATGAGAGAGAGAACAAGAGTGAGGGTGAGATACTCAGGAAGAAAGCGACAAAACAAATGATTCAGGGGTGTGTGAGAGACAGAGCAAGCCAGGGAGATGAAAGGCAAGGGAAATGAGTGAGACTGCACAACACTGACTAGACCAAGAGAGAGGAAAAGTAAGAGAGAGGAAGCAAGAGCCAGTGAGAGTAAGAATGACAGAGTGAAAGTGAGGGCAAGGGGAAGTGTGGGTGCCAGTGGGAGAGGACAGCGAAGGAAGAGTGAGAAAGCAAGAGTAGGGACAAACAAGAGTGAGAGCACAGGAGATGGAAAGTATGAGATGAAGCAGGGGGAAGGGTGAATGAGACCAAGCAAAGGAGAGAGAGAGAGAGAGAGAGAGAGAGAGAGAGAGAGAACAACAGTGCGAGCAAAAGAAAGCAAGAATGACAATGCGAGTGGGAATAAGGAGAATATGTGCGCAAGAAGCCTGGCTGAGAGTGAGAGAAAGAGTGAGGGTAAGCGAGAGTATGTGAGAGTGGGGAGATGATAGTATGAAACAGAGAAAGCAGAAGAGAGAAAGCTACAGTGAGAGATTGAGAGAGAGAGAGCCATAAAGTAAGATAGCACAGAATGGCATGATAAGGAAGAAGAGAGAAAGGGAAAGAACATTGGGACAAGAGGAAGATGAGAAAAGGAGCTAGTGAGTCAGTACAAATGAGATAGCAAGAGTGAAACAGAGAGAGGAGAAAAGAGCCAGGGAGGTAGAGCGAGGAAGGTAGAACGAGAAAACAAGAAAAAAAAGACCATTTGCAGGAGAGATAATGTGAGTGAGCTAGAGGAGAGCCAGGGAGCAAGGTAAGATTGATAGAGCAAGAGAATAAGAAGGGGAAGCCAGAGAGAAACCAAGAAAAAGTGCAAAAGTGAGAAAGAGTCAACGATAGTGCAAATGAGAGCAGACAAAGTCAGCGTGAGAGCAGGAAAAAATGGAGAGATGGAGAAGAGAAGGTGAGTAAGAGAACAACTAATACATGGATGAGAGAGTATAAGAGAGACAGTGAGAAAAGAATGATAAAACACAAAAAATCAAAATCAAAAGAGTGAGTGCAGTATACTGAGAAACAGAGAGAAAGATGGAGAACAAAATTATGAGCAGACTCAGTAAACTCAGAATCAAACTGCCATATGACTTAGCAATCCCAGATTTGGGTATCTATCCCCAGGACAGAAAAGATTCATCCAGAAGGAGAGATGCACATCACTATTCATTGCAGCACTCAGTGCAGTAGCTAAGACTTGGAATCAAACGAGGTGTACAACAATGGACGAGTGGCTCATGAAGATGTGGTACATATATACAGTGTAATACTACATAGCTGTAAGGAAGTATGCAATCATGCAATGTCCAGCAACATGGATGGAACTGGAAGACATATTGAATGAAGTAATCCAGAAGAAGAAGGATAAGTACAAGATGATATCACTTACACGCAGTATTTAGAAAACTGCTTGAAGAGTTGTAATGGCTTAAATGTGGATGTTGAGCACACTTTAGTCCCCAGAATATAGAAATTGAGTGTGGGAGGAGAAAGACACACATAAGATGATGGGATATAGGGATTTAGGGGCCTCAGGAGCTTTAATGGTTTTAAGAAAGGACAGAACTGACACCCACGCCAGAGTCAGCAACAGTGAAATCACAAGACCCAAGCTTCAACAAACAAACGTAAACATTTGCAAGTGCAATGAAAGAACAAGAGAGCAGAGAAAGAGGGCAAGAGCATAAAAGCAGGAGTGTGTTAAAGAGGAAGACAAATGAGAAGGCATACATGGCAGAGAAGCGGTTGTTGAGCACTGGAGTGAAGAAGAGTGAGTGTGTTGGGTTTGCACTTTATTTTACCCAAAACAAAGATCAACCCTGGTTTCTTTGTATCTGTTCCTTTACAGCTTGGTTTCACCCCAAACAAAGATTGTCTTATATGTAAACCAGGGTGGGACAGGCTTGGGATAGCTGCCCCATCTGGGGGTGGTCTTTATATTCAATAAAAACACGGTAGTTCTGGGGCCGGAGAAGTGGTGCAAGCGGTAAGACACTAGTCTAGGACGGACACAGTTCGATCCCCCCGGCATCCCATAGAGTCCCCCAAGCCAGGAGCGATTTCTGAGTGCATAGCCTGGAGTAATCTTGAGCGTCACTGGGTGTGGCCCCAAAAGCAAACAAAACAGTTCTAGCAGGCAGCAGGCTCCATCCTAGATAGAAGACAGCCAGCCTACACGTGTTTCACTCTCATCCTGGCTTGGATTATTTCATGCAAGACCCTGATTCAGACTCATTCGCCTGGGCTTGGAAATACAGTGCGTGGGGTGATTTTACATGAGTGTACAGGGGAGTGAAAGACTAAGAGTAAACATAAGAGTGAGAATGAGTGTAGGAGAGTGACTGAGCCAGAGACAGTGTGGACCAATGAATGATAAGTGAATTTATTCCAGAGTGATGAGGGAGAAAGCAGCCAGGTCGATGAGACTATGGAAGTGAAGCAGCATGAGAGTGGAGAAGGAAAGGGAGGGAGGGAGGAAGAGTGGGAGATAAGGAGAATGAGAGTAAGTGAAAGTGAGAATGAAAGGGAAACAAGCAAGACAGAAATATCAGGAGCCTGAAAGCAAGCGATGGTACAGAGAGAATGAATGAGAATGAGCATGCAAGGGGATTAGAGTAAGAGAGAGAGCTAGAGTAGGAGAGAGAAAGAGCATGAGAGAGAATATGAGAGTGAATGCATGTCGGAGAACCAGAGGTAGCAGGAGAGAATTTGAGGGAAAGGACAACCAGAGGAGTGCCAGCAAGATCATGACAGTGAGTAAGAAAGAGAGCGCAAAGAGTGAGAGAGCGAGGGTAAAAGACAGCTAGAAAGCCAGAGAGCATGAGAAAGACTAAACAACAGCAGTAGTACAAACAAGAATGAGCAAACCAGAGAGAGCAAGAAATAGCAGAGAGCAAGAGAGTGAGAACAAGCCAGATGAAGAGATAGAGTGAGAGAAAATGAGCAAATGAGCATGAGAAATAGGGAGAGTAAGTGAAAGAACAATGGAGAGAGTGAGTAGCAACAGAGACAGAGCAAAATATCTCAAGTGAGAGGAAGCAAGAATGAGAGAATGAAAGAGAAAACCAAACAATAAGACAGTGAGATAAAAAAACGAAAGAGGAATTAATATAAACAGGAGTGAGAGACCAAAAGTGAGTGAGTAAAGCAAGTGAAGAAAGCAAGAGACAACAAGGAGAGGAGAGATAGATAGATAGACAGATAGATAGATAGATAGATAGATAGATAGATAGAGAGAGAGAGAGAGAGAGAGAGATCATGCCAGAGTGAGCTAGGAAGCAAGGGAAAGAGATTAGAACAGGGGTGCTCAAACTATGGCCCACAGGCCACATGCAGCCCACCAAGGACACTTACCTGCTGGCCTGGTGTTTTTGCCACCATTGCCTGTCCTGTTTAGCGGCCAACTTGTCCCGAGCCACAGTGCACATGCGTGGGATGTGCCCCCATAGTCTCTGACTTGCCTCCTCTCTGTCTCTGGATTCCACCTTTAAGAGAGACTTGGGGTAAACAGGAGAGACTAAAAGAGAGCAGGGGAGAGAGCCATTAGTGATGAGCCAGAAAGAGAGAGATAGAGCAATCAAGAGCAAGATGGTGATCCCAGATAAGAGCATATCAGACAAATGAAGCTGCATGAAAGAATGTGAGAGGGTCTGAATAAAGCAAAAGAAAACATTAGAGAACAAGTAATAAACTGAGGAAGAGAATGAAAGTAAGAGATTGATAAAATGAGAGAGTAAGAGTAAAAGAATGCATATGTGTGGCCGAAGAGATAGCACAATAGTGGGGCATTTGCCTTGCACATAGCCAACCTAGGGTGGACAGTGGTTCAAATCTCCGCATCCCATATGGTCTATCGAGTCTGCCAAGGAGCGGTTTCTGAGTGCAAGTCCAGGAGCAACCCCTGAGCACCACTGGGTGTGACCCAAAAACAAACAAAAAACAGAATGCGTGTGTGTGTTTATATAACACAGTGAGGTAGAAAATTAGGGGTACTTTGAGCTCCCATATGATCTAGCCATACCACTCCTAGGCATATACCCTAGGAACAACAACAAAAAAAAAACATAATGCAAAAATCCCTTCCTCACACCTATATTCATCGCAGCACTATTTACAATAGCCAGACTCAGGAAACAACCAAGATGCCCTTCAGCAGAGGAATGGCTAAAGAAACTGTGGTACATATACACAATGGAATACTATGCAGCTGTCAGGAGAGATTAAGTCATGAAATTTTCCTATACATGGATGTACATGGAATCCATTATGCTGAGTGAAATAAGTCAGAGGGAGAGAGATCGATGCAGAATAGTCTTTCATCTATGGGTTTTAAGAAAAATAAAAAACATTATTGTAATAAATCCCAGAGACAATAGAGATGAGGGCTGGAAGGACAGGCCATGAAATGAAGTTTACTGCAAAGGGTGGTGAGTGCACTTAGGGAAATAACTACACTAACAACTACCATGGCAATCTCAATGAGTGAGAGAAGTAGAATGCCTGTCTCAAAGATAGGCAGCGGATGGGGTAGGAGGAAGATTGGAATATTGGTTGTGGGAACGTTGCACTGGTGAAGGGGGCTGTTCTTTTTATGACTGAAATCCAACTACAATCATGTTTGTAATCATGGTGTTTAAATAAAGATATTATTTAAAAAAAATAAAGGTACAGCCAGGAAGACACATGACCAGGAGTAATTTTTGTATTTAATATTGTATTTAATTTGTATTTAACTTGTATTAAATATTTGTATTTAATATTAAATAATTTGTATTTAATATTGTAAATCTGGGTCAATGACTCTGCAATACAGAGGATCAATTCTAAGTTGTCTTTTGCTTCCTCCCCAAGGGATTTTTCTGCAAAGAAGAAAAAGACTTTGATAGCTGGTGTAACCTTGTTCAAAAGGTAATGTTGTTTTTCTTAGTCCTAAAAAGAAAGTTATTTAATGTTGTTACTTTCAAGATTATTTACATTGCACAGTAAACCTACCTGATATAAAATTATTTCAAAAGTAAGAAACTAACAGATTACAGAATATGTATAACTTATATGCATAACATACGTATTCTGCTTAGTATTTCAGATTGCAATATTTTAGCTAAATAGCCCATCTCATTCATTAATCCCAAGGTCACATAAAATATTTAATTTGTGTTATATTTTAAACTAAAAAGGTCAATTTAATATACTTTGTCTAAAATCTTCCTCTCCATTTTTACAGTATTCATAACAGTCAGAAGATTAAAGAAACTACATTTTTGAATAAGTGAATAGTTATAGTTATATAGTTATAGTTGAATATATTTATGGCTAATGGAGTTTGATTTTCTATTGATTATTCTATGCAAAATATGGTTTATGTGGTTACATTGTCTATTTTTTTGGTTTTGGGGTTTCACCAAGCAGCACTCAGGCATTACTCCTGGATCTGCACTCAAAAATTACTCCTGGCAAACTTGGGAGATCATATGGGATGCCAGGGAATGAACCTGGGTCAGCTATATGAAAGGCAAATGCCCTACCCACTGGGCTATCTCTCGGGCCACTTTATTAATTTTTTATGTAAAATGTAGGTACCATATCACTTAAAGACTTCATCTTGGGTAAGAAGGAATTAAAAGTGTATTGGTTCCCCAGTATTTACATATGATCCCCTCCTCACCTCCTAACTCATGTCAAATGTTGAAGACATTGACAAATGCTTATTGACAGAATAAAGGGAGATTATAGGGAGTATCTTAAATGATTGGTTTTAGGTCTGGAGAGGTAGTACAGTGGGTAGGGTTATCAAGGGAAGGTACATGCTGCCGACCCAAGTTCAATCACCAGAATCACATATGGTCCCCTGAGCACTGCCATTAGTGAATCCTGATTGTAGAACCAGGAATAAGCCCCGAGAACCATCAGATGTGATGCAAAATCAAAAATAAAGAAGTGGTTTTAAAACCAGCAGAAGTTTTTCTGCAGAATTTTTCTAATGATCAGTGGAAAGTTTATTGTAGTCAGTACATAATGCAGACAGATCATATGCTAAGCAACAATAACTTGGCATCTTGACATGCTGAGCAGTTTTTCCCCAGACAGCATTTCCAGAATAGAAAACAGCCAAGCAGAAACACTAGGCGGACCATCCTGTAGCCTGAGGTGGGCAGTGAGAGGGGCAGCCCACCTAGCTTCTTGCCACCTACTGAGCTGTGCAACCATTCACCAGCCTTGATCTCCAGAACAGAGAGGGGAGCCCTAAGCAGGAAAACCAGTTCCACCACAGTCTGGAGCGAGCCTTTCTGCTACTCCCAAGCATTCAGAGAGATTGCCCTTTTACAGACATGCCAGATCTCCAACATGCTGGCCTGAAAAGAGGACTGGGAAGGCCACCAGTCTCGCGTTCTGTGACCCAAACGCTGCAAAAACCTTCTCCAACCAGCTATTCCACAACAAGAAAAGGAACTCTCGAGCAGAAACACTGGAAAATCTCTGCCTGCAGGTTGATTGTGTCACTTGAATTCGAACATATACATAGCCACTGATCTCTAGGGCTTTGTGGGCTGCAAACAAATACAGCTGCAAGCTGAGTATCCAAGAAATGATCCCAAAAGTTTCTTCCAACTTGGGTAATTTCTAACCACACACCCTGCCACCAACACGCTGCCACCCAGAGACCTCCTTCATGTTGAGCTCAAGCACAGAGAAACAGGAACAACAGAAATGAAGGCATTCTGCTTCCCCAAAAGATGTCAGGAAAATCTGGGACGATCCTTATTTACATTATAGATTTTTAAGTAGCTGATGATGATAGAAAGCATTTATCTTGATATACAATTATCTCATACAAATACTTGAACAGTGAATAGATGAGCCAAAACTTTTTTTCTTTTTATTTTAGTTTACTTTATTTAAACACCTTGATTACATACATGATTGTGTTTGGGTTTCAGTCATGTAAAGAACACCACCCATCACCAGTGCAACGTTCCCATCACCAATGTCCCAAATCTCCCTCCTCCCCACCCGACCCCCGCCTGTACTCCAGACAGGCTTTCCAGTTCCCTCATACATTCTCATTATTAGGACACTTCAAAATGTAGTTATTTCTCGAACTAAACTCATCACTCTTTGTGGTGAGCTTCCTGAGGTGAGCTGGAACTTCCAGCTCTTTTCTCTTTTGTGTCTGAAAATTATTATTGCAAGAATGTCTTTCATTTTTCTTAAAACTCATAGATGAGTGAGACCATTCTGCGTTTTTCTCTCTCTCCCTGACTTATTTCGCTCAGCATAATAGATTCCGTGTACATCCATGTATAGGAAAATTTCATGACTTTATCTCTCCTGACAGCTGCATAATATTCCATTGTGTATATGTACCACAGTTTCTTTAGCCATTCGTCTGTTGAAGGGCATCTTGGTTGTTTCCAGAGTCTTGCTATGGTAGATAGTGCTGCAATGAATATAGGTGTAAGGAAGGGATTTTTGTATTGTGTTTTTGTGTTCCTAGGGTATATTCCTAGGAATGGTATAGCTGGGTCGTATGGGAGCTCGATTTTCATTTTTGGAGGAATCTCCATATCGCTTTCCATAAAAGTTGAACTAGACGGCATTCCCACCAGCAGTGGATAAGAGTTCCTTTCTCTCCACATCCCCGCCAACACTGTTTATTCTCATTCTTTGTGATGTGTGCCATTCTCTGTGGTGTGAGGTGGTACCTCATAGTTGTTTTGATTTCCATCTCCCTGATGATTAGTGATGTGGAGCATTTTTTCATGTGTCTTTTGGCCATTTGTATTTCTTCTTTGTTAAAGTGTCTGTCCATTTCTTCTCCCCATTTTTGATGGGATTAGATGTTTTTTTCTTGTAAATTTCTGTCAGTGCCTTGTATATTTTGGAGATTAGCCCCTTATCTGATGGGTATTGGGTGAATAGTTTCTCCCACTCAGTGGGTGGCTCTTGTATCCTGGGCGCTATTTTCTTTGAGGTGCAGAAGCTTCTCAGCTTAATATATTCCCATCTGTTACTCTCTGCTTTCACTTGATTGGAGAGTGCAGTTTCTTCCTTGAATTGAACAAACAGAAACACTTCCAAATCCATTTGGATTTTATCTTTGTGCATGGTGTTAGATGGGGGTCTGAGTTTGCTTTCTTGAAAGTAGCTAACCAGTTGTGCCAACACCACTTGTTGAAGAGGCTTTCCTTGCTCCATTTTGCACTCCTTTCCCTTTTATCAAAAATTAATTGATTGTATGTCTGGGGAACATTCTCTGAATACTCAAGTCTACTCCACTGATCTGAGTCTGTCTTTATTCCAATATTGTGCTGTTTTTAATAACTATTGCTTTGTAATATAATTTAAAATTGGGGAAAGTGATGCCTCCCATATTCCTTTTCCCAAGGATTGCTTTAGCTATTCGTGGGTGTTTGTTGTTCCAAATGAATTTGATCTATGCTTTCTTTTTTATTTATTTTTTTTTTGGTTTTTGGGTCACACCCGGCAGCAATCAGGGGTTACTCGTGCTCTACGCTCAGAAATTGCCCCTGTCCTTCTGCAAGGAAGGCAAATGCCTTACCTCCATGCTATCTCGCCAGCTGATCTATGCTTTCTTTGAGTTCTATGAACATCCTCCATATTTCTTCTCTAAACTCCCTATCTGAGAGACTTAACTAGGTGGTTGGCAGTTTTCAGATCATCAGAGCTGCCATGTTCATTCTCTCTGCCTGATGTTGGCCTGCATTGTTTCCCCATTATTATGCTTATACTGTGGATTTTTCTACAAGTTATTGTGGTATTTATAGGATAGAATATGTGTGCTTTGCTTCATGGCTGTGCTCCTCTTGTTCCACCCTTTGTGGGCAGGACTCTCATCTCTAAAGAAGAAGAACCCTCAGGGAACAATGGGGAGGCTCTTCTTCTATGATATAGTGGGAGACTTTAACACCCCACTTTCGTTATTGACAGAACACTAATAAGGATGCAAGAAACCTAAATTATAAATTGAAAGAACTAGGATTAATTGATATGTAGCCTTCACCCCAAAGAGCCAGATACTCATTCTTCTCCAGTGCGCATTAAACACTTTTCAGGCTATACCACATTCTAAGGCACAATATGAGTATCCATAAAAATCACTAAAATAGAAAAATACAGGCCAGAGTGATAGCACCTCAGTAGAATGTTTGCCTTGCATGTGGCTGACCCAGGACAGACCTAGATTCGATCCCCAGCATCTTATATGAGCCAGGAGCAATTTCTGAGTACATAGCCAGGACTAACCCCTGAGCGTTACCAGGTGTGACCCAAAAATAAAAATAAAAACAAAAGAAAAAATACAAAGTTAACTTCTCATATCACAAGACCATAAACTTAGAAAACAATTATTATAAAATTTAACATTTGAAGAAAGAGCAAAACATTATTAAACCACCATGGGGTAAAATGAAATCAAAGAAGAAATATATACCGTATTTGCCGGCGTATAAGACGACTGGGCGTATAAGACGACCCCCTAATTTTGCAGTTAAAACATAGGTTTAGGCCTATATTCGCTGTATCAGACAGAACGTTCCTGTGCTGCAACTGTATGTACCACAGTGAGCCAATCACAACAAGCAAAAGTTCAAAGGTTATACTGTAATAGACTTCCTCTCTGACTCTGGCTCATCTGAGCAGGCTTTTGACAGTGTAGATTCGGGTCCAGAACATTGTCTAATTTGCATGTATTAAAAGCCTTCTTGGATTGGCTGAGTTAGAGAGGTGGTCCGAGCAGCGTGGCAGTGATTGGTGCAGGATTGAGTTGGAAAATTTGTTTTGTGGCAATATTCAGATAATTTTTGTTTAGCAACATATTGAAACATTTTTCAGGATATACTCGGCATATAAGACAACCCACGATTTTTGGTTGACTTTTTTTTTGTTTTAAAAGTCATCTTATACGCTGGAAAATAGGATAGTCATAAAAATGAATGTAAATAATAATAATACAAACTACAGATCCTAGGAGACACAGAAAATGGGTAAGTTTACAGTAATATCAGCTTACACCAGGAAAATAGAAAATGCTCAAGTAAGCAACCAAGTCACAGTTTGAACAACTAGATAAAGAACAACAAATAAACCCCAAAGTAAACTGAAGGAAAGGAATCTTGACAAGAACTGGGTACTGGAAGGAGATAAAGTGAAATGCATGATACCTTTGCAAACCATAGTACATAAAAGGAAAAAGAAAAAAAAGGTGTATATGTCATAGAGGTAGGCTCAGGATGCAGTACTGAGACAGGAGGGAAACTGGGGACATTAGTGGATAGAAGTGGACACTGGTGAATGGATAGGTCCTTGAACATTGTACAACTGAAACCTAATCATGAATAACGTTTTTTTTCTAATTCTTATCATGCCACCATGATTTACTCAATTGTTCATAATATAGTCATTTGTACATTAAATGTCTAGATATCAATCGTGCCATCAATGTGAGCTTCCTTTCACCAGTGTCCCTAAACTCCCACCCATTACTATAGCCTACTTTCATGCATGTATAAACCAATTTATATTTCTTGTTACAAGCCAAATGGAAGTACCAAAGCTTATATTTACACAGGTCGATTTGAAATGATTGTTATGTCTCTCCATGGTGTTGCTAAAGTCAGTGACTATAGATATACTGATCAGTGGTTGGTGTTAATTGAGCTTGGTAGGTTATTTTGCAACTTTCTCATAAAAGTTTCTATGATACTACTGAGCTAACACTACAATATTGAGGTGTTGCACAACCTCACAGTTCAGGATTTATATATCTAAAACAAATTAGGTGGTTTGAAGGCTTAATAAGGTTGAGGCCAACTCCAGTTCAGTCCCCAGCATTGAAAATGGTCCCCCTGAGCACCATCAATAATGACAGCTGAGTCAGGAATATAGGAACACCACCAGGTATAACCTTCATTTAACAACATCAACAACAAAATCTTGCAATCACCAAAACAGGTCTAAGAAAAAGGAAGGTGAAGGACTGGAGCAATGGCACAGCAGTTGGGTGTTTGCCTTGTACGTCGCTGACCCAGGATGAACCTCAGTTCGATCCCCTGGTGCCCCATATAGTTCCCCAAGTCAGGAGCAATTTCTGAGTGCATAACCAGGAGTAACCTCTGAGTGTCACCAAGTGTGGCCCAAAAATCCAAAAAAAAAAAAGGAAGGTGAGATGTATCATATTCGCTGAACTTGTTATACTACAAAGTTCTAGTGTTCAAAACTGTATAATACTGGAATAAAGACTGACTATCATCATATTAACAATAGTATAGAGATCCCAGTGATAAACCCTCAGGTTTATCAATAGTTAGTCTTTAATAAATATGGCTGGGAGTATGAAGTGGAATAACAAAATACTCTTTAGCAAATGGTGTTGGAAAAACACAGTATCTACATGCAAATAAAGAAACTGGACCAACATGTCATACCATACACAAAAATTAATTCAAAATAAAGACCTCAAAGTGAAACCAGAATTCATAACATATATTGAGTAAAATATAGGTAAATCTTTCCAGAATATGGACTTCTGTGGTATCTTCAATTATTTGACTCCTTTGTCAAAGAAAACAAAAATGCAAATAAAGAAATGGAAATACATCAAACTAAAAGAATCACCCATGCAAAATAATCTCAGGTTTAAAAAAACTCTTTACTGAATGTGAGAAAATATTTTCACATTATATCAGATAAACACTAATATCTGTCACAAAACTCAACAGAAACACAAAGAAACCAATAACCCAGTCTAAAGAATATGGAGGAAATAAACAGTTATCTAGAATATGGATGGCTGTTAGGCATATGGAAAAGTATTCACCACTGATTATAAGGGAAATGCAAATTAAATAGACTGGAATCAACAAGTAACCCTTATTCACAGTTAGAGGGTATGTTTTGTAGTTCAACCTCAATGGAAAAAAGCATGGAGACTTCTCAGAACAGTAAGAAAATATTTATATGAAATATTTATATGAAAATTATTATGACTATAATCATATTGCCTAAAATGCAATCTGGAGGGATTTGTAGCCACTTCTAGCTGTTCCCAGAGCTTACTCCGAGCTCTCTATTCAGTGTGATGTCTGGTAGTTTTTGGGTGGGAGGAAAATCATATGAGATCCCAGGAATCAATCCAGTGTTCATTGCTTGCAAGTCAAGCACCTTTCCCCTTTTGCCCAAGTTGCTTTTCTTTTTCACTGAAGTGTAATTTTTAAGGAGCATTTTTTCAAAACAGGATAGAAATTTTTGCTTGCTGAAATGTATCTGTGAACATATATTTGAAAATCATAGGTTTAAGCAAATTTAATGACTTCATTTACCTAACAGCTGTGTAATATTCTATTGTATAGATGTACCATTGTTTCTTTCTCAAGCACTTGGGTTATTTCTGGTTTCTGGCTTTTGTAAATAGTCCTGTGACAAACATAGGCATGCAGAGGGCTTTGTTGCGTGATTATTTTGGTTTCCAGGGTTATATCCCTAGGAGTGGTAATGCTGGATCATATGGAAACTAAATATCTAGTTTTTTTGAAGAGAAATTGTTATGCTGAGTGAAGTGAGTCAGAGGGAGACAGAAAGACATATAATAATTTCACTCATTTGTGGACAAAAGAAAAATAAAATATACTGTGGAGATAATCTCCAGAAGCAACAGAGATCAGAAGGACCAGTTCATGGTAAGAAGATTGCCACAGACTGGTGAATGTAGTTAGCGTAGTGAGCAGTCCACTATAACAATGATAGTTGGAACTGACCACTCTGGACAAGAACTGGGTGCTGAAAGGTGATAAAGTGATATGCATATTACCCCTTCATTGGCAACAGATAAAAACAGATGAAGCCACAATATGAAAAAGGAGAGAGAGAGAGAGAGAGAGAGAGAGAGAGAGAGAGAGAGAGAGAGAGAGAGAGAGAGAAGTAAAATGACTGCCCCAGAGGCAGGTTGAAGACAGTGATGGGACTGGGGTCATTGGTAGTGGGAAATGGATATTGGTGAATGGTGGTGCATATTCTATGACTAAAACTCAACCATGAACAATTTTGTAACCACAGTGCTTAAATAAAGTAATTTCATTAAAAGAAAAGAAATCATATAGGATGCTTGGCTTAATATTATCTGAATCAAATTATATATTTTAAGAGTAAACAAAATAAAACTGTAAGTTTAAAGAACTCCGAAAAGGGTGCCAGGAGACCTGCTGTTCTGTCTAAAACAAAGGAGTTAAGGGGCCAGAGCAGTGGCACAAGTAGTAGGGCATTTGCGTTGCACATGCTAACCTAGGACGAACTGGAGTTCGATCCCCTGGCGTCCCATAAGGTCCCCCAAGCCAGGATTGATTCCTGAGTGCATAGCTAGGAGTAACCCCTGAGCATCACCAGGTGTGACCCCCCCAAAAAACAAAACTTTAAATAAAAATAAAACAAAGGGGTTAAGAAAGGTGGTAGTGTAAGGAGTGAATATTCTTCTTTAACAGTGAACAAATATTTAGCAATAATGTCACCAGCCAAATCTGAAGCACTTGATAATTAATTTATACTTAAATGGAGACCAGTTTTGTAAATGTAATCACTCACATTTCAGAATGCGGCAAAATTGTTTATACCATTGGACCTGTCTTGAACCTTTCCATTATGTGGGCAATGAGTATTGATTGGCCTTTCATTAAATCTTCCCCCCAGTTCTTTCCTTCTGATATACTGCGATTAAATTAAAATATGTCTGGATCTTTAGATGGGCGAAAGAAATATGGATATAATTGCTCGGCCTTTGTTTTCCCCTTTTATAAACGGGCTATTCTCTTAGGTTTCAGGATCGTAGATCTCCATTACAACAGAACTATAGTGACTCTGCACTTTTGACAACTATTTCTATCTCCTCAGGAAATTCTAAAGGAAAATTTAAGGATGTTTGAATTAGTTCAGAAACATCCAGCACACTGGCCTCCCTTTGTTCCTCCAGCCAAGCCAGAAGTGACAACCACTGGGGCAGGTAAACTATTGTTCAGGAGCTCTTGGGCCAGCAAAAGTTTTATGATACAGATACAATAGTTTTATGATTCAGAAGCAATGATGTACCATGATTTCCATAGCTGTAACATTTCTGTTTAGCTGGACGACAGAAACACACTGGTGCTGACCATTGTAGTTTTCTGATGAACTTTTAATTTACCAATTTCAAAGACTGCTTAGTGCTCATTTTCCTTGCAAATTGTATGCAAAAGCAAAATTACTAAATTTTTTTCAATGTGGTTATTTCCTAATAACAGCAAGGGGAATTCAAAAGTTACCTCTAATGTAATTCTGAGTGAGACTCTGCCTTGTCACAATGAATAGGACTATGTAATTCATCCAATGCTTAGAGACAATTTCTAATATTGGCAGTGGTCCTATCTTAAAGACTCCCCAACGCAAGCTTTTCTATAGCAAAACTATTAAGAAATGCATAGAAATAAGTTTTATATTTGCTATAAACAATGTGTTAAATTTTCCTTTTCTCTGTGTTTCTGTATTCTGATAGAATTTATTGATTCTACTGAACAATTAGAGGACTTTGACTTGGAAGAAGATTTTGAGATTCTGAGTGTATAGAATAGTGAGCTCCACCTAGATATCTGTCTTCCATCTGGCATCAGAAGCACATAAACTCATTACAAAATGAATCTTTTTCTAGTCAACAAGTGCCTGATATTTCAACAACAAACAAACTTGATAACAATCACATCTGAGCCAATGATCATTCATCAAAAACAGTGCTTCCCTCGAAAGAACTAGAACAATCATAGAAGCTAGGAACAGAAGAATCAGGAGTCGACTCTTGCTGTTCAGTTTGTTCTGACATGGCCACATCGCATCTTCAACTACCAAAATAAGACATTGGTCACCTGGAAGACAGACAGCAACTCCCACCTTGCTTCAAGCACCAGCAGATGAAGGATGGTTTTCTTGTGCTTCTTCACCCTTTCAAGTGTGACCTCTTTTGGGCTAAATACTAAGAAGTGTTGTGGATTATTTTGCACTAATAATAAAGTGATTATATCTTGTTAAATTATTTGAATACCTTTTAAATTATAATTTACAGCAAAATTTTTGTCACAAATTATGTTAAAAATGTGCATCAGTTGGTCTTTCAATTCTGAGGCCTATTACTGTTTGATGGGCCACTTCCATATTATTACTAATCTTTTGTCTGATGTTACCCCATCTTTAAATCAACTCATGCAAATGAGCCTGGGCCTAAGGCATTAAAACCAATTACAGAAATAAATGAGGGCATGGATGACCCAAAGGCTACAGCTGTTGACCTTGGGATGGGAAATTGAAAATGTATTTGAATAACACTCTATCTTGATTGGCAGCCACAATTAAAAATATGTTTTAATGCAGTCACAGTTATGTATTAGATTAAATTCCAAATCATTTCATGATTAGAAATGTACTAAATTTTAAGTCATATATTCTCACACTGGCTTTACTAACCACTCTTCTGAATGGATACCCCAAACTCCAATGATGTTTTTTGTTTTTCCTTTTCTTGAGTTTTTTTTATCTGAATGCATTTACCATCTTCAATTGAGTCCAGAGGAAGACTGGCAACTCAAATTCAAAAGTTATCACCAAAACAAGTTTTAGAAATATTTAGGGATACTGAAGCATTTGATTCCTTTGATGTCATTTTTTCAATTTATCCAGCAGCTAATATTTTGATTTGATTAAAAATTTAAAGGTATAGGGATGGAGCAATAGTACAGAGGGTAGGTTGCTTGTCTTGCATGTAGCTAACCCAGGTTTAACCCCCAGCATCCCATATGGTCCTCCAAGCCCGCCAAGAGTGATTCCTGAGTGCAGAGCCAGAAGTAACTTCTGAGCAGTCAGGTGTGGCCATAAACAAAAACATCATAAAATTAAAAATCATATTTAGTGGGATGTGTGCCTCTCTCCCACCAGGCTATTCCCTTTCATAAAAGCTCACTGTGTTGTTAATGTCTTATTTTATCCTACCAGAGGACATATTTTATACATATATAATATGTGACTATGTATCTTAGATTTCACTTTAGTGATTTTAATGTTTATTTTTAAATTTATCTGTAAAAGATTCTGATGCCCCTGAAGTATGATAAGTCTTTTCTTGAACTCTCATATGTGAAAGGGATAAAAGCACTAAAACGATTGTTTTTTTTTAAGCAGGCTGGTGATGTGTTGCCTATTAGAGGCCTCTTTCTGCCAATTGACTTTGTATTATTTTTCTTGCCTCAGCATTTTGTTACAAAGCTTGATTCACAATAACAGGTATCTCCCTAGCTCAAGGGGACTCATGAATTGTAGTGAAATGTACTTTAGAAAAATTTTCATTAAAGAATGTCAAAAGATACTGATTTTCATATTGAATTCCTTTTACTTGACTGCATAAAGCTTACACTATGCTTTTTATTCAAATATGAGGTTAAGGTGACAATAACTCAGATGATAATCATTTTCTTTGTCTGTGTTGACCCCATTTATACAATACTCTTAAGGACCCAATATTACCTGGAAGGTATTGTCTCATGTTATAACAGTTAAGAGTATTTTGGGGACCTGACAAAAGAAATGGTTAAAACATGCTCTCCAAAACAACACATTTGATCATCAACACAGGCTTGCTTTAGGTCTGCTAACTGCAGAAAAGAGAAGTATGAATAACTTTTATAAAGTTTTAAAAGCATATAAAATATTTTAACAGGTCTTGGAGTGGTTGGGCAGAAACTAGGGCATTTGATTTGCACCTGGTGAAATGAAAATCTCATTGCATAGAATATCCAACAGTGTAACAGCGGCTGAAGTCAGAATCAGTAAGCAGGAAGATGAGATGCATAACAACTCTATACAACAGAAGAGTTGAGAAAAGAACCTCAAAACAAATTATCAGACAATGGGAAAACCCTCAAAGAGTATTTACAGATTAAAATAGAAGTCTTTGATAAACTCAGCAGAAACAACAGAAACAATCATTGGAGTCCCAGAGACACAGTAAGAAAACCTCCATGAAGTATCAACAATCAAGGACATCATTGCAGAGAAACTCCCAGAGCTAAAGACTGCATGCAACCAAATCTTACATGCCCAAAGAATACCAGCCAAAAGAGATCTAAAGAAAAGGACCCCAAAATACATCCTATCACAATGACAAATCCTATAGATAGGAATGGAATACTGAAAGCATCAAAATAAAAAGGGGAAGTTATATTAAAAGGAGCATCCCTAAGATTTAATGCAGACTTGTCCCAAGAAACACTCAAGGCCTGAAGGCAGTGATGGGATATAGTGACAAAACTCAACAAAATGAATGTTTTACAAGAGTACTTCACCCACCCAGACTTACATTCAGGTTTGAAGGAAGGATATACAGCTTTTGGATAAACAACAGCTTAGAAATTTTGCAGATACAAAACCAGGCCTAATGGATGAACTGAAAGATCTACTTTAAGATTAGATAGACCACAAGACACACCAAACTCCTACTAAAATATGACACTAGATTCCATGACAATCATCTCTCAACAAGAATGGATTAAATGCATCAGTAACAGAAACAGTGGCAAAATGGATCATAAAGCTGAATCTAATGTTTTGCTGCCTACAAAAAACACAACTGAATTGTCAGAACAAACACAGGCTTAAACTTAAAGGTTGAAGGACAATCATTCAAGCAAAAAATTCCCTTAAAAAAACTGGAGTGGTCATACTAATTCACATGACACAGACTTTAGATTTAAAAAATATAAGGGCAGAAATGGATATTTCTTAATAATCAAGAGATATGTACAACAGGAAGCATTCACACTCCTAAGCAGAGACACACCCAATGAGAGACCAGAAAAATATTTGGAACAACTGCTGACAAACTTGAAAGAAGACATTAATAACAACAAAATAATAGTGGGATAGTTCAACACTGGCTGAAACCTAACAAGAATATACTAGTACTGATAGGGGCAATGGAAGGAATTTGCCTAGTAGATATAGATAGGATTTTCCATCCCCAGGAAACTGTGCTCATTCTTCTCCAATGCACATGGGTCATTCTCCAAAATAGACAACATTCTAGTTCATAAAACTTACATACATAAAAGAAAGACAATAGGAATGCGCATAATAATGCACTGAAATTAGACGTGAGTAACAAGCAGATCACAGAGGGAAAAATTTAGCACCTGGAAATTGAACAGCTCACTACTGAACAACCAGTGTTATTATTTGGGGGGGGGGTTGGGGTCACACCTGGCAACACTCAGGGGTTCCTCCTGGCTCCATGTTCAGAAATCGCGCCTGACAGGCTCGGGGGACCATATGGGATGCCAGGATTCGAACCAATGACATTCTGCATTAAAGGCAAACACCTTACCTCCATGCTATCCCCTCGGCCCCCAGTGTTATTTTAATATAAAGATAGCTCACTTTTGGGAGGGGGATGGTGAGTCCTTTCTGAGCTCGGCCTGGTTCCTGCTGGCCCTATGGCCTGGCGAGTCTGAAAGTTATAGGGTGATGGCAGAGAGATTCACAAAGCAGTCAAGTTCCAGGAGCCAGCCAGCTTTATTTCACGGTCCTAACTACCATGTACATTTCCTCACATGACTTCTTTGCTAAGTCTTTTCCTAGCAGCTACTTCTCTGCTCCTTCTGGCTCTCTCGGCCTGTCTCCCTTTCAGCTGCTCTTCAGGCTTCGTTGTTGACTGACTTCCCTTTGCTGATTCTCCTTGTTGATTTTCTGCCGATTCTCTCTGCTGGGTCTCCTTGTTGATTCTCTCTGCTGACTCTCCCTTCTCTCTAACTCTCCTTATCCCCCCCCCCCCAGGCTGACTCTTCTACCTGCCCTATCCAGGTGTGGGCAGTTCTGATCATTCAGGTGGGATAAACAAGAAGTTGGGAGAGGGGATACCCACAAACCAGTGAGTCAGGGACAAAGAGGAAATCAAAGGATTCCTGGAAACAAAAATGAGAACAAAGACACCAACTATCAGAATCTGTGGGATACAGCTAAAGTGGTACTAAGAAGAAAATGTATAGCTTTGCAAGAATTCATCAGTAAGGAAAGAGGGGCCTACATAATGGCAAAACATATAAAATTGGAAATTGATCAGCAAAATAAATTAAAAATAGAAAGATGGAAGAAAATAAAGCGTTGAGCAGAAATCAATGAATGGGAAATCAAAAAATAATCCAAAAAAATCAATGAAACCAAGAGTTGGTTACAAGGTCTGTAAACCACCAGCAAAACACAATAAAAGGAAGAGAGAGAAACTTAATAAACTGAATCAGAAATTAAAGGGGGAGATTACTACACATACAACTGAATTTCAAAGGGTAATAAGAGACTACCTTGAGTCTGTATGCCACAAAACATGAGACATGGAATGAACGCAGGATTCTTATAACCTCCCAAAGTTGAACCAACATGATCTAGCATATTTGACGAGATCCATCACTACTGAGGAAATTAAAATAGTAATCAAAAGTCTTCCCCCAAAACAAAATCCCATACCCATATTGATTCACTAACAAATTCAAACTTTCCTTTTTTGATCAGGGTCCACATACACATGGTTGTTGTGCTCATAAATCTTTACTTGTGCTCCCTAGGACACACACATACCTGGCTGTGAGTCAAACAATGTAAACTGTGTTTCAGCACATGGTTTCCAGACATAAGAAGTAAAAAGACCAGTTCAGTGAGTGTGATGAAGGTGGAACCAGAGATAAAACACATCTCCTCATGCTTGCATATTAGGCATTTATTTTGCCAGGGCCCTATTCTCAGTTGTTGCTTAGGATGCACCTCACCATTGTCCATTCCCACTGAAATGGGGCAGCCACAAAATCCCCAACAAGAAAACATTTTTCTCTTATCTTTTGAGGGAAATGGCAGTGGACAAATGGCTTCAGAGGGTAGGTGGAATGGTGAATATTATGAAATGTCAGTCTCTAGTACCTGACTAGAGAATGACCTGACCCTGAGAAGGGACAACACTCATAGTGAAACCCAGTTGGATGTCTCTTCCTTTTGTTATTTCTGGCATAACAGAAGTAGGCATTGACTCATAGATATTCTTACCCCTGAAATCACTGGATGCAAGCTTCCCTTTTCACTTTCACCCATATTTATCTGTCATTCATGTAGAAATAGGCTCTCTAGTCTTTGGTAAAGCCCGCCCAAAACTCACTAAATTCTGTTTCTACAACAGAAGGACATGTAAGGGGCTTACATGAGGAAACTGTATCCAATCAAGAGTCTGTGCCCACCCAGGGGCCACTGTGGGATGCTGATATTTTGGGTAAGCACAGCAATGGCTTGTGAGGTTGTCTTACATACAGAGAAGTGGGTGATGTACTTAGGAATCTGGGCCTGGCTGACAGGCATCATGGGTATGAGGGCAGTGGTAGAGAGTCAGTAAGATGTGTCATAACTTTTAGCATAGTGGCACATGTTGCAGGGCTCAGGGAACCATATGCTATGGCTGGAATCAAACCCAGGTAAGCTGTGTTCAAGGTAAGTGTCTTACCCATATGCTCTATTTCTCCAGTCCATGATGCCAGTATTTAACAAGAAGTGTCTGATAAAGATCCGCACAATTGTAGACAATGAAGCAAATGATTTGCAACAATGCTCATTTTATTACTACCACTATTAATTGCTAGAGTGAAATGGGGACTTAATGTGTGCCAAATGTTTTAAGAATTTGACATAGGAGATTCATTTAATCTTTTCAACAGCCTATGAGATAATACTGGAATTAGTTTTGCTCATAAGGAGGACATTGAAGTTTAAAGAGGTTAGTGCTTTCTTTCAGGTATGCTACTAGCATGCTACTAGAATATTAGTGTCATGCGTAGTACTCATCAGGAGAGGTTGCACACAACTTGGGGCTGCAGATTTCTTGATTCAGAATATCTTGACCTTGGGACTGGGCTCTGAATGTTACCATTCAGAACCCCATTCACACTCATTTTTCCAAAGTCTTTTATTCTACCAGACATGCTGCTAAATATACAGGGCAACTGCTTATGTGCAATATTGGAAATAAAGCCCCTGAAGCCCAGAAATATAAGAATAATCTTTTTCTCAAGTGGGAGGTTACCACTACTCATTCTTTGTTAATTTTCACCCAGATGATAGGTCAATTAACTGTTTCTGAGCCTGTGTATCGTCTGAAAATGCTATTCGGCAGCTATGTGAGGCTCTCCTTGGGGGAAATTAAAAAAAATAAAGATAATAATGTTAGGAATAAGAAATCAAGAGGAGACATGCCCCCTTTTATGTTTTCTAAATAATTGTGTTTCTTAATAATTGTGTTTTGAGGGTTCTATTAGCATGTCCAATGATGCCTTATCCCTGAGGATTGTAAAGGATACCAGTGTCATGTTTCCTTTGCTATTCATTACAGAATAGTGTAGGTTGGGGCATTATCAGTTTTATTGATATTGGGAATGCCCATGACATAAAAACATTGTAAGAAAAGAGCAGTGGTGTAGGGAGGACAACACTGGTGGTGAGAATGCCCCTCATTTATTGTCACTATGTGCCTTAAATATTACTGTGAAAGATTTGTAATTCACTTTGACCACAATAAAAATTTAAAAAAAAAAGTCTTGGGGCCGGGCAGTGGCGCTGGAGGTAAGGTGCTTGCCTTGCCTGCGCTAGCCTAGGACGGACTGCGGTTTGATTCCCCGGCATCCCATATGGTCCCCCAAGAAGCCAGGAGCAACTTCTGAGCGCATAGCCAGGAGTAACCCCTGAGCGTCACAGGGTGTGGCCCAAAAACCAAAAAAAAAAAAAGTCTTAGCTCTTTCAGAAATCAAAGGACAGCCTATATAAAGTTATAATAAGTGTCAATGACAACATGAAGAAAAGGTTTTTGGATAAAGATAGCATGTGTAATATACATTTGCCATAATTTATTTGTCTTAAGATCTTGCAGGTTAGCTCTGGCCACATGGGGTTACACAGTAAAGGAGTACAGACAGGATAAGCATGGACAATTTGTATAAGTTTCTCATAATGGAAATCTGAGTGGGTAGGAATGTTATAAAAACAATCTTGTAAATCAGTCACAACCAGCAACCAGTCTTTAGTGTCCGGGTTCTAGTGACTCCATTAATTGTAAGCCCAGCTTGGAGAGGTGGAGTGGTTGGGAATGTCCCCTGATTCTGCAGGGCCTTTGGCTTTCCCCTTCTCCAGTTTCCTGAGATAGTATTAATGGGGCAATCTCTTTTTAAATGGCCCTCCCACTGTATCACAGAGAACGATCAGGTGGCAGGGCCAGGAGGGGTCCCGAATCCCCTGTGGAAATGGCCCACTTTATTAAAGAGGCATAGTAGCAACCTTTTGCCCAATGGTTTCCCCTGAAGCACTTTGTAAATGGTATAGGTGCTACTCTAGAAAGGAGAAAGCTGGGAAGGGTTCTGCATTCCCTATGGGTGTCACCTAATTTACCACAGTTGAAATATTTACCCTGAGCTTGCCTCTGCACTGCATAGGCCTCAAAAGCATTCACATGCATCTGATGTTTAATCAAACCAATATTCCTATATGCCTTTAAGTATACCATAATGTCCTCCTTTTCTCTGATGGGTCACAAAACAGTCTGACGATCCTTATTAGCATTCTCACAACCCAATTATTTCAATAGAAAATAGACTCAATTATTGAGTCTCTAGACTTAGCCAGTTATTAATTGCACCTAGCAGTTTCCCAGCAAATTCTGAATATGACTTAGATACTCCCTGAAATGTTCTTGTATAACTAACTTCCTTTAAATTCAGCATCTGCATCAATCTTTTCCCAAGCCCACAATGCTGTCTCACAGACATGAGCTAAAACAGCACAAGGTGAGACAGTTTGCTTTCTTTGTATCCTCTCACTTTCCTTCACCTATTAACATCTCATAAATTAATTGAACCCCTGAAAATGTTCTCCTAGAACAACCAAAGGTGTGGAGTTTGTTCTTGACCTCGTCACAAAACCACATTTTCCCTTGTATATGTTGAGAAGGGCTTAGTCAGGTTTTAGCAACCACATGAAAATCCTGGGGGTCCAATGTGTACTTTCACTCCAGCCTATAAGTTATTCATTGCAGTACAGAGATGTAGGAAGCACAGGTGTTTGAAAGTGACCGAGACAATTCATTTTCATGCCTTCATAAGATGAAGACTTATTTTCCTCCAGATTGATGGGGAAGAAGATACAAAGATCATGAAGCTTAGATGACATAGACCATTTACAGACCAATAAGGGTTTTTAACTACTATATATCTATGATAGTCTCTATGGGGGAGATGTCTTTCTTTCTTTCTTTTTGTTTTTTGTTTTTTGTTTTTTGGGCCACACCTGGCACTGAGGGGGTTACTCCTGACTCTCTGCTCAGAAATTGCTCCTGGCACACATGGGGGACCATATGGGATGCTGGGATTCGAATCACTGTTGATCCTGGGTCGGACACTTGCAAGGCAAACACCCTACCACTGTGCTATCTCTCCGGCCCTGGACGAGCATTTCTACTGAGTCATTTTTAGACTCTGAGGCTGAAGAAGTGGTAACTGGCTCATTATACATTTTCCTTACCTGATGTACTGGAGGTTATGTTATAGTTTAAGAGATTATGTTCTCTAGTTTGACACCTATAGTGAATGGTAAGTTTTGGCTCTGGGAAGGCACCTTCCCCTCTTGGGCTATGTGCACAGAAAAATCTCTCCTTTTAGGGGTGTCAGTAAAGGAGGCTCTGAGGGGGTAATATTCTCAGTTTAAGGAGCCTTATCTGTTTTGTTTTGAATCCACTTAGTTTTTATTATTCAACTTAGTGCTCTTAGCTCATATCTAGTATCCTCTTCTCTAGCAGTAGAGTCCAAATATTGGATAATGGAATTAACAATATCCAAAGTTACCTAAAATTGTGAAGGAATCTTAATCCCCTTCTTGTGTACCTTGTAAACATTGTCCTTAACCATTTTTCAAATTTGGTCTCCAAGGTGCCCTCATTGGGGAACCAAGGATTAATTTCAAAGACAATTTTAAGGCAGGACTGGAGTTGCTTCCAGGAAATACAATCTCCAGTTCTCTTTGAAAAGTGCAGAATCAAATCAATAAATATTTGGTCGAATCAAATCAACAAAAATGTAGAATCAAATCAAATTATGTTCAGTCTGGTGTAAGAGATGCTGGTAAACACACCTGAGTAGTGCAAAGCAGCCCAGGAGCAGGAGTACTACCAGTACACCAGTCTTCTGGTAGAGAGCATGGCATGTTTAGTCATGTACAAGAAGACAACTATGGAAATGATCCAGGAGGAGACTGTGTCATCATTCTT
Organism: Suncus etruscus; assembly: GCF_024139225.1. Taxonomy (NCBI): domain Eukaryota; kingdom Metazoa; phylum Chordata; class Mammalia; order Eulipotyphla; family Soricidae; genus Suncus; species Suncus etruscus. Next base: position 130,416,398 of record NC_064868.1, on the reverse strand, counting down.
GGTCCACTAACAGACGGGCTTGCTTCACTCCCTACGTTTTATGTTTCCAGTCCCCAGAAAACCTGTTTTCCAACTCACTATTTTTGTCTCTGTGTTGTCTCTGTGCTGCAGCCTAGTGTGGGATGAGATGAGAAGTTACAGAATCAAACCATCCATGAGCAACTTTGGGGAGATAACTCGAATTCTTTTAGGTGAGAGTGGGATACATATAATGTGCCTCGGCCAATCACGTTAGCAGAAAATAGGGTGTATGCTCTTTGTGTTTAGGGGATTAAGGGAAAGCAGGATGTGTGCATTGTGTGTTTAGCACAGGTAATATATAAGGGTTTTTATATTGAGGGGTACCCACAAATAATGCTCAGGTAGGTCACTACTGATGATACTTGACCCAGATATGCAGGCCCAACATTTCACTGCTTGCAGAGAGATGTGCTCAAGAGCTATCAAGGCAATATTGGTGGTGATCAGTAGCCACATCAGCTATATCTCATAATGTCTCAGGGACCATGCAGGGACCACTGCCTCCATATGCTGTACCTGGACTTCATTCATTTTCATTATCTCTCTGGTCCTGTAATGGATGAGTATTGAAGGAAAAGTAGTCTGATTTGCTGGGGGAAAACTGCGTTGCCCACGAGTGGACACAGATCTGGTAGGATTTTTTGTGTAGTATATATGTTGTTTTGTAACTGACGTCTAATATTCTCCTTACTCATTTTTTGAGGAATCTGTGAGGCCCAAGAGTCAAAAGTAGAGTAACCATGCTCACTTCGGCAGCACTTATACTAAAATTGAAACTATACAGAGAAGATTAGCATGGCCCCTGCACAAGGATGACACGCAAATTCGTGAAGCATTCCATATTAAAAATAAAAAAGTACAGTAACCTTACCTTTAAAGCCTCTCAAGGTTTAAAGCCAGCCTCTCCAGTGGAACATGGGATGCCAGAAATCCCAAATATTTCACATTTCTACCCTGGTGATATCAGATAATTACATGGTCAGGAGAAGATATAGCTCATTTTTCTTACTTTTTTTGTTTGATTTTTTTCCCCTATGAGCTACAATCAGCTGTTGGAATACACCTTGTTTTATCTGAAACAAAATCCCTCCCTAGATTCTTGCCATTCCCTTATCTGCCCCCTCTTTACATGTAAAAAGCACACCTACAAGTAAATAGATACGTCTTTTGCCTATACTCTGTACCATGCCCCTGCCCAATTTTGGAGTAAGCTATTTAATAAAGGTGGTTGGTTTTTGCGGGCAGAACAATCACAAGGTTGAAAGCTCCTGGACCCTTTTCTTTTCTCAGAAGTTTGGCCTGGTTTATTTCCTGCAGCAACCCTGTTCCAGACCTGTTTTTCCCAAACTCAGTAGTGCTCATAGTTATTTCTTGCTCTGCACTCAATAATTACTCCTGCTGGGCTTGGAGCAACCATATTGGATGCAGATCAAACCTGGTTTGGTTGTATGCAAGGAAGATTTCCTACCCACTATACAATAACTATAAACTCTATAGCTCATTTTTCAGCAGACGACTTTTTGAAATTTATAATTACTTTATTTCAGCACCATGGTTACCAAATTGCTCATGGTTGAGTTTCTGTCAGAGAATGTACACCAACCTTCACCAGTGCACTTTACCTGCCACCAATGTCCCCAGTTTCCTTCCCACCACCCCCACCCCCACCTACCTCTGGATGGACACTTTACTTCTCTCTCTCTTTCCTTTTTGACAACGTGGTTTGCACTATTGTTAATAAATAGGTACCATGCATATCACTTTATCCCCTCTCAACACCCAGTTCATATCCAGAGCATTCAGTTGTGTCTTATCATAGTAGGCCCATCTCTACCCTAATTGCACTCATTGCCTTTTGTGAAAAGCTTCATACCAATGATGGGTCCTACTGGCCCTAATCTATATTATCTCTAGATATTAGTGTCATACAATCTTTTATTTTTCTTATATTGCACAAATGACTGAGAGTATTCTATGTCTATCCCTCTTCCTCTGATTCATCTCATTCAGCATAATAATCTCCATATCCATCCATATATAAACACACTTTATGACTTCATTTTTCCTAATAGGTGTGTAGCATTCTATTGTGTAGACGTACACAGTTTCTTTAGACACGCATCTGTTCTTGAGCACATAGTTTGTTTCCAGATGCTGGCTGTTGTAAAAAGTGCTGTGAAGTACATAGGAATGCAGAGGGCTATTCTACATGGTGTTTTGGGGTTTCTAGTTTATTTGCCTAGGAGTGACATTCAGCAGATATCCTTTAAAGACAAAATCTTTCCAGATGCAACACAGTCAGAGACATATGAACTCATTAAAAATTACACATTGGGTAAAAGGTGACTGACTGATGACTAAGAAGGATCTAGGGTCCTGCCAGGCTCCTGGCAAGAAATACTGTAACATGCAATGATTGTGAAATGCATCATTTCTATCACTATTGACAGATAAGATAGTAGGAGCAGCCCTCAAAATAGCATGAAAACGGAATAATGATGGTAGGCATACAGGAAATTTTCCTGTCCAGTTGAACAAAGCCCAATTTACCCATATTACTGAGCCTAGAAGGCAGGTAGGTCAAACCACAAAGCCAAATAAAGTCCTTTTTCTTGGCTCTAAGACACATGATAGGCACCATAATTAGTGTCAGATCACCAAAGGCCAAAAACTACAAAGGGGCTTTTGTGAATAGGAAAATACAAATCAATCCAAGTGTCTCCTCGAACACAGAGTCATTGTCTAGGAGAGTCATGGATCTGCTGGAAATCTACCTTGCTTCAGAAAAACACATTGAGACAAAACTCTTTACATTTTAGGCTCAGGAGACCAGATGTGCCTGGGAATCCAGGAGCTCGGCTGAGACACTGTGAGCCCTTTAAAAATGTGGAAATCATGTTTGCCTAGAGTTTAAGCCTTCATCCCATTGCCCTTTTTGCCTCCCAGAGTCAATGCCTGAGACATGCTTATCTACACTGCAGCAGGGGCAGACTGGGTGGGAGTTAATCCTTCAGGATAGTGTTGTGAAGCAAAATAAATGTCTCCTTACAGTTGGGGTGGAGGATAGATTCACAACTCTCCGATATCTGTTCAGAATTAGATTCTTGAAAAATCTATCTGGGGCTTCTCTAAGTGAGTCTCTTAGGGAATACAATGGCAGCCAGTTCAGGCATTGAAAAGGTGTGGCTTTGCCACAAGTCCTCTGCACAAATTCTTTAAGGAATGTGAAGTCTTTATACTACCAACCAGTCATGTATGCAGGAGGTAGGGTCTAAATTGAGACTAATGTCAACACAGAAGGGAAAGCTGCCTTTACTGTTTAATGTCTAGCATACTCCCTTAGGCCTAGGAAGTAGGCATGTCAGATGGCACCCACTAGAATAGTTTCCTCCTGAATAGATGGTACAGTTTTAATTCACTTGTATGTACCTCATAAAGACATCGGCCATTCTGTGCCAAGAGTGAGAGTCCTGAGTCATTGGCTAGTTCTCTAGACCGCCTGCTACATATCTTTTCCTCCCATGAGGCCATATATACTAATTATGAAACTTTTATTTTTCTGGTACACCCCCAGGATGCTTTCAGGTCTTTTCACTTTGTTTCCATTTATCCTAGCATGTAAATAGTAAGATTCAGAATGATTTCTTCGGCCTCAGGAAATATGTACATGTGTATGTATGCATATTTCATCTCCACGAGGCAGGATAACACTTTCTAAATGGCAGAGTCTATGACTGCAAAGAGCACAGGTATTCCATGACTCAGATTATTTAGCTCCTTTAATATTGTCACTATCATTGCTATTATTTATTCAGAGTCTATGATGCACCAGACACAACAGCAAATGCTTTATACATACCATCCGATTTATATTTTTAGCCCCATTGCTTCATTTACTCCCAGCAAAAATTCAGACAAATGTTCATAGAGGTCACAGACAAAAGAAATATGGTTCTATTATTTCCTATTAATTGCCTATCATATTTCTTTTTTATTTACCTAAAGAAAATTCATTACATTGTTAATTTTTTGTTTTGGTTTTTGGGCCACACCAGGGGTTACTCCTGGCTCTGTGCTCAGAAGTCACTCCTGGCAGGCTCAGGGAACCATATGGGATACCGGGGATCAAATCTGGATCCGACCCAGGTCAGCCACATGCAAGGCAAATGCCTTACCTCTCTGCTGTCACTCCAGCCCCATGGTATAGGCATAATCTTTCATGCCTAGGTTTACATCTCATTCAAAAAAAAAGAGTGAATCTATGGACCTGTCCCAATTTGAACATGATGACTGCCCAAACCATCCTAATTTAATCCTCAATGTTGTCTGAATGAGGTTTGCCTATTATTCTCATTTTTAGTGGATAATAAAAGTGAGGCTCCAGGAAATTAGGTTGATGCACAAAATGCCAGGCCTTATGAGACGGAGCTGAGATACAAAGCCCAGTCCGTCTCAAGCTATTCTATCACTTTGGGTTCTTTAGATTGTTTATTTTAGGGGACATATCTGGTAGTACTCAGGGCTTACTGCTAGCTCTGTGCTCAGGGGTCATTCATGATAGAGTGAAATAACCATATAGGATACCTCATTGGCTGCATGCAAGGCAAGTGTCTTTTGCTCTGTCTGATCTGTCTGAATCCCCACCTTGTTTAGCAAAACCCCATAGAAACTGGGCTTGATAATTCCACAGGAGGCCCCAAAGACTATTCTTAAATCCAAACACCAGGAAGCTTGTCTTATCTTGAAATGTTAATGTTGAGCCAAAGTGAATGTAGGATGCTGCAAGGAGGGGGGGAGGGGGGCTGGGGGGTGCAGTGAACCAGCATGTAAGGGGGTTCTTATTCTTAAGCCTAACAATGTCATTGGAGAAATGAAGCCCATACAAATGAACTCATTAGGCTCAACAGAAGCAGTGAGAATGGGAGACCGTCAATCAGCAGAGTGGGAATTGAAGGGCTCTTGGAGGACAAGTGCCTCAACTGGGCCTGAAGATGGACAATGGCGGGGGTGGGGGTGGGGGAGCAGGCTCTGCTTCCAGGCAATAAAGCAAGGAGGAACAAAAGGCCCCAGTTGAGAAGGAGGAGAGGGCTTTGGGAACCTGCTGGGGAAGGGACTAGGAAGTGGTCGGAAAACATAAAGTGTGGTAATGGAGATTGTCACCCGCTGCTAGGGACCATTTCCTGGGAGAGAGGCAAAGATCTGGGTACACTTACACTTTCTCCTGGTTTTGCTATGAAACCTGGGACTCCAAGGGAGCCCTTAAGGATAAGAAAGCTGGGACTTGAGAGATAGCGCAGCAGTAGGGCGTTTGCTTTGCACACAACCGACCCAGGACTGGTGGTGGTTCGAATACCAGCATCCCATAAGATTCCCTGAGCTTGCTAGGAGCAATTTCTGAGTGCAGAGCCAGGAGTAAGCTCTGAGAGCTGCCGGGTGTGACCCAAAAAACAAACAAACAAACAAACAAAAAGATAAGAAATCCACGTAGGCCTGTGAAACCAGGGGGTCCTGTCACATTGAAAAGGGAAATCAGCCCCCCCCCCCACCAACCTTGGTGGGTGCCCCGCCCTTTAGGGAAGTTGTCACGGCTTTGGCCCCACCCTTAAGGAAGTCGTCACTGCCTCGGCCCCACCTCTACCCCTACCTCACGAATCATTGGTGTTATTGTAGCGGAAGTCCAGCCCTCAAGGACTCTTCTTCCCCTCCCACTTCCCATCCTATATAAGGGGGTGACGAGGGACCCACGAGGTCTCTGGTCCCCTTTCTATTCTGGGGGAACTTTGACCCTGGCCATTTGACTGGTCAGTATTAAAGCACTTTTTCAAAGCATCTGCTGGAACTCATAAGCCTCTTCATTTCTTTGCGCCGGGCAGCTAAAATTAGGACTTCCGGACCTTTCATTTTGGCGAGCCACCAGGAGTCCTCACTCATTCTGCCCGGCACAAAGCTATGAAAAGGTGTCTGGTGAGTTCTGATGTGTGTATGTGTGTGTGTGAGCACGCTTTGCTTCGTGTCTGTCTTAGTCTGAGATTATGTTGTATTCTGTGTCCAGTGGGAAGCTAGCTTTGTGGTGGTTTGGCAAATGTTATGAGCTCTTTGCTCGATGTGGAAACCGAGTAGAAGCAGACTTTGTTTCATAGGGGGGTTAAAGTCCCCCCGGGTGACTAAGGAATCTTCCACCTGATGCGTTTCCAGGTGTGTGTGGTTCCCCATCTGATGCGTATACCAGATGGGCAAGAGGTTGACGAACTTTGGCTGCTTAGGTCACGACCCTGGTGGTACCCCAGGGGTTTAGTAAGAGCAGCTGGAAGACGTTCCGAGCTGCTGAAGAGGTTGTCTGTCTGTGATTTTTGGAGCTCAAGAACTTGGTCATTGGCATAGTTGTCTGTCTAGGATTTATTGTGGAATGCAGAGATTACTTGAACGCATTTTGCTTGGTTATTTGTGGCGCCACGCTGTCTGTTTGTCTGTCTGTTTCTTGTCTGTGTGTTCTATGTTTTTTTTTTTTGGTCTGACCACGGGACGCAAGCCCGACCCCCTCTCAAGGGCCGACCCCTGGGGAAAGGGGCCGACCGCCGGTGAGCCCGCGTCTCCCTCGCCCGTCAGTCGTCCCAGCAGCGAAACGCGCAACCCCCGCTGCCCGCGGCGCGGCGAGAGGGCGCCCGAAACCCGCCTAACCCGCTCCCCACCCAACCAGGAAGCTGGCGCATGCAAGGTCCACACTAGGGACTTGGCGGGGGGTGTTGGAAATTGCAAATCCCAGATTTCTCAAATGGCCATCGGGAATAAATTTTCCTGGAGAATTTCTGAACTTTGCAATTCCCCAACTATCCTGCCATGCGTTCAGGCCAAAAAGAGCAACTGGCCGTTTTTTTTTCTAGCCGAAAAAGAAAAAAAAAATGCTTTTTAACTCACCACGTGGTGAAGAAATTCACCACGCCCCAGGGCAAACTATTGTCCTCCCAGCTCCACCTGGCTGAGGAATGTAGGTCATTTACATATCAAAGAAAAATCTAGCAAATGGTTTGGAAGTCAAAAAAAAAAATTTTTTTTAAGCATTTAAATTTCTAACTTAAAGGTTTCTTAAAAAAATTAATAAGAAAATGTTGCAAATTACTGTTGTTATTTTTGTTTGTTTTTCGGTGCACGTGAAAATTTTTAGCAGCGGAACCACTACAAAAGAATAAGTGGCAAAGCTTAAAAAAAAAAAAAAAAAAAAAGGGAGGAAAAAGAGGAGCCGAATGGTAGGGCGTTTGCCTTGCATGCAAAAAGGAAAGTGGTGTAAAGAAAATTAAAAATGTGTAATAAAAATGTGTATAATCAATCTAAATAATTATTAATATGTCTCTAGGTTAAAAAAAAATGTAAATGTTTTTAAGCATGTTCTACCAAAAGTAGTAAGTATTCATTCTTTCTGGTTTTCAACATTAATTTGTGTAACGTAAATTCCTGGTGTTTTCTGTTTAGAAAACTAAGTGAATTTCTATATTTAGAATTAAGCATAATTAAAATATTATTTTGCAATTTTTCATTATATGTTACCAAGAACATTAATATTTGTATCACAGGAGGTTTTATAAAATTGGTCATGGTTTTATTTAAAAATGTATAAAATGTTTCGTTGCAGAAAAAAAATTCTAAAATTATCTAAGTAATTTAAGTAATATTTGCTTTTTCTCTTCTCCCAGAACCTTTTAGTACCATTTATGTCATGGCATCATGTTGCTTTGCACAGAATACAAGCAAATGGCTTTTCTCGCTGCATGAGGAGTAGTCCTCATGCAAACAGAAAATCAAAAAAATTAGTGAGGGAACCCCAAAAACCTCTTTTAGAGGAATAATTGGAGTTGAGGCGGTGTGACAAGCAGGCACCGGCGAAAAACTGAAATAAATGGCCTGAGTAAGGAAATTGAAGATTTTCCTAGAAGATTATCACAGCCTGTGGGCCCTGCTCTCTCCCTCAAGCTCAGAAGAGAATTCGAGGTCAGTCTCTTCCAAACCTGGAGAGGAGTGGAACAGACAAGTCACCTCTAAAAATTCCTGCAGAGGGTGAGATGCCCAGCCAGAAGAACCTCATGCTGAACCGACCAACTCATCAGCCAAACCTGAGTGACTGTGAAAAACCCTGCTGTGTCTACAACCTATCCTCAGAAAAGTTCTGTAAGTAATGGGGGTGCCCCAGATGGAGATTTCTCCAACAGTGCTGTATATGTGCAAAGGAAAAAGCCAAGTTATTCAAATACCGGGTAAGGTACAAGGTAAAGGTGGAGAGAAAAACCATTTTTGGTAGCTAATTAAAATTCTAGTGGGCCTAACTTAAAACCCACTTCTTTAAAGTAACTCATGTAAAAATGCTCTTACTAGTTGTATTAAACCAAATCATAAATTGCAAATGCAAATGTTAGTCTAACTGAAGTAACTCAAAACTGTTTATTCATAATGCTATTATGCTTTGTTTTCTGTTAATTAATTTGTGCTATCATTACAGACAATAAGAACAGCTATGCCATTCAAGTTGTGCTATTTACTGCTCCAAGGCCTGAGTGGGTTAAGTAATATTCCCCTGTATAATTAATCTAATCCTTTTCAGGTGTTAAAACTGTAAAAGTAAACCAGTTAACTGCTCCTTTAGGGAAATATGAGATTTCACCCTATCTAGAGATTGAAACTGCAGTCCCCTGTCAGCCTGAAGTAGCTACAGAAGATTGATCTTCGACCACGTTCCCTCTAATAACTTCTAGGGTAATGAAATCTCTAAAGCAAAATGGTCATCAAAAAAAAAAAAAAACTATAAGGGGAAAATAAAGGCCGCAGAAATTAATAAGCCAAGTTAACTACTAAGAATAACATTATGCCTATCTATCCCAGAGGTTAAAGCAGGTAGCAAAAATTATGCTTCTCTTGGTAATGTTAAAAAGTAAAACAGTCATTAATAAAAATAAAATTTCTTCATCTCTGTCTAACCCAGTGCAGGAAAGGCAACTGAAGTTTAGGGCTCTCTACCCCAACAGCTGTTTAAGTTGCAGAAATGAAGAAAAGAAAGCAGAAACCTCCTTATTTTCGTTGTGGAATTCACAGCCTATGTGAGAAGAACTGCTGTCAAGGTGAACTGCATGCTTCCTGGGTTCACGCCTTCCATCTAAAACCTGAAAAGTGAAGCACACTGAGAATCCTCTCAAGATACGGGTCCGGCGGGCACACTTCAGCCCTAATGCACTCACTAACTCTGAAAATGCTCTCCCTGGCACTTGCTAAGGAAGGGCTCGAACTGCTTACCTCCGGTCCTCTACTTCCCATGTGTGTGTTTGGGGGGCCAGAATGGGTGTGTAAAGCAAAACCTCAGCCTTTGCCTCCCTCTTGGGGGTGGGGGAAATTGGCCTCTGGCTGTCCCTGTCTCACTAGGTAATCTAACCTTTGCTTCTTCTACCTGTACTTATGTCAAAAGGTAATCCCGTTTAGCTTTAAATCTTCTGTTTGCTATTCATAACAGCACCAAATCTGTAAACCTGGGTCAGGTAGAAGGTACTCAGTGCTCAAAAGTCCTGCCTGATCCCTCTAGCCCAGGGTATTTACCTCCGAAACGGATATAAATATGTGGTAAAAATTTGGCTTATGCATCCCAGCATTAGTGCTCCCCAACATTAACATCATCCCAGGAACAGAGCCCATCCCTCTGCCTAGCATACATTTCTTAGGCACTCCTAGGTCTGAGCACTCTACTGGTAGGGCTCAGAAGTTGCAGAAAAATTGGTAACTGGAAAAGCAAAACTAGCAGGGCTAAACAGAAATAACAAACTCTCACAAAAGTTAATTTCAAATGTGTAAAACAAAATCAAGCACCATCAAGAGTAGCTGGCCAAGATACAAAGCTATTAAATGGTCCCTTATGGTCTTTATGGCATGGAATTCTCCCCTATCTAATACTCCTACTGGGGCCCCTCCTAAGCCTTTTTACTTCTGGTAGCCATTGGCCCATGCAGGGTTAGCTCATGCAAATAATTATGACCAGTAATATCAGAAAGTAAAGGCCCCAAAATCACATTGGCTTCTAGGATTAGAAGCCTCCAGTACAAGAAGTGGGGATTGAAAAGGGAAATCAGCCCCCCCCCCACCAACCTTGGTGGGTGCCCCGCCCTTTAGGGAAGTTGTCACGGCTTTGGCCCCACCCTTAAGGAAGTCGTCACTGCCTCGGCCCCACCTCTACCCCTACCTCACGAATCATTGGTGTTATTGTAGCGGAAGTCCAGCCCTCAAGGACTCTTCTTCCCCTCCCACTTCCCATCCTATATAAGGGGGTGACGAGGGACCCACGAGGTCTCTGGTCCCCTTTCTATTCTGGGGGAACTTTGACCCTGGCCATTTGACTGGTCAGTATTAAAGCACTTTTTCAAAGCATCTGCTGGAACTCATAAGCCTCTTCATTTCTTTGCGCCGGGCAGCTAAAATTAGGACTTCCGGACCTTTCAACACCAGAAGCTTCTTTGATCCTGTTAAGGTATCCAGGAACTCTAGGCAAGCCAGGTAGTCTAGGGAGGACCATTTCTCTTTGTCACCTGGGAAAAAATCCAAATGTCTTAAAATACACTAAGAGAAAAATTGCTTTACCAAAGCTTGGGCCACAGAGGAATAATGAGCAGAATTGTGCTTAGTGCCAGGGTAGAGACGATGTTTGGGGGAGATGCCTTCAGAGTGATGATATACCAGAAAGGAACACCTCAGCTCTAGCACCGAGAATGTTGCTCAGTGTCCAAGCCCCACCCTTTTTCAGGATCTTTCTGGGGGCACAATGGCCTGCAGTTCAGATAGTGGGTGCAGCAGAGGCAATGAAAGCTAAAAGTCTCAAAGTGCAGGTGAGTCCCCGAACTCCTGCTGTCACCCACTTTGGCTGCTCTGAGAAATCAGGAAGGGTGGAGACTTTCCTCAGGAGTTTGTTTATAAACATTTTCTAGGTTATGTCTCTTGCCAGTTTATTGATCCACTACCTCTGGATCCAATGAAAACCTTTTTGTCCAACTGGGTCCTGAGCACCACACTGCTGGGAGACACGGTGGGTGAGCTGTCCATCTTGGCAGTAGGCATGCACTTGGGAGTGGTTGTATCAGCCTTGTCCAACTGTCATGTCATAACAAACACCTCACACCTCTTGCCCTTGCCTGCTGGCCTCCCCATTTTCCATCCAGGAGGAGGAGCTGAGTGAGACAACTGGGTGGCAGGGATGCTCCTTCTTGGCACTCTCTGGCACTGACCTTTGAGGCCAGGCAGGCCTGAGAAGCTAGCGTGCCCTAGAAATCCAGGCAGGCCTATCTGGTCATGTGTTATGGGGAGACCTATCGCACCTTTTGAACCTTTAATTCCAGGATGCCCTAAATCAGCATAGGAGAGAATAGAGGACACTTGCCATGTGATGTCCTATCCTGATTTGATCCACTGACCAGTCTCATGGCTTCTGATTGGTCGGCTTCTAAGGTCTTACAAGTGGCCTGCAACAAATGGCCTTTGCAGACTCCTACCAAGAAAGTGCTGAGTTGGCAGAAGCAATAGTAGTTCCAGCGTGGCACAGTAGCTGGCAGAGCTGGCAGAGCCCTTGTGACGATCACTTCCTGTGTTATGAATGTGCTTCATACTCTACTGAAGAGAGCTCTGGGAAGCCAGGGTGGCAATTGGGGGAGCTATAGTTTCCTAGTACTTGCAGCCTGAATCAGACAATGGCAGTTTCCTGAGCCAATCAGTGAAGGAGAGGTTAAGGCAGAGCTATTGTTTCAGCCTCCTAGGGAGCCAGGGATACAGGGCTGCCCTTTTAATCTCTCATGCAGCAGTTAAATCAGTCAGTTCCTGGCATGAAGGTTGAAAGACCCCCCAGTGGCAAGTACTGTAGACATTTTCAAGGTCCATTTGGTCCCCTAGGTATTCTGAAACTTCTTTCACCATGTTTTAAATTGGTCAATGGGATTAACCTCTGGAGCTGCTACCATAGTGGAATATTCAGGTACAAAGCAAGGAAATTAAAAAACCAAAGGATTAAATCAGTGAGGTATTCTGGTCCCTAAAGACCTAAGTGAATGACTGCAGAGGTTTTCTATGGCTTGAAAAACATCAAGTAGCTGCAAGCCCCAGGCTTCAAATGGGAGGCCATGAAGGGGGTTCCCAACAAGGGAATTCAACGAGCACCAACTCCCCAGCATGAGCTCAGCGCCAAGTCGGATAATTCCAAGCCACAAACTGGTGGGGATGTTGATCTGTGAGCTTCTGTGCTGTTTTCTCGCCTGAACAGCCTGAGATCCCAGAAACACAGAAGAACAGTTGATGATGTACAATGAGTAGGAGTTTGAGGACAAGACAGCAGCTAGGCTGCTTGCCTTGCACACAACTAATCTGGGTTTGATCCTTAACACCTCATAGGGTCTCCCAAGCCTTGCCAAGGAGTGGACCTGAACACAGGGCCAAAAGTAAGTCTTAAGAACTTCCAGTTGTGGCTGCCAGGCCTCCCCCAAATAAAAATGCTCTGAGTGGCTCTGCCCAGCGCTCAATTCCAGTTCCATGCCCCTAGAGTCAGGCAGGATGATGCGTTTCTCTGCAGGAGGAAGAAAGTGGCACAGGCATAAGACCAACTTCATCCACTATTATGGAACCTGTGGATGCCAGGCCCCTAAACAACTTCCCTCTTTGACAGCTTCCCTCTGTACCTAAAGTGGGCTCACAAGCATGTCGTGGAAGGTGGCCCCACTTTCACAATCAGAGTGACTCTTCTATTAGGAAGGCAGGAAGGGGATGAGGCTGAAGTCCATGATGGCTAATGGACTGGGGATAGATTTGTGATGATATTTTGGAAGCGGAAATGCAGAAATCTGCTCTGTTCTAGCACTGCAACAGGTGAGCTTTGAAACCTCAGAGGTTAGTAAAGTCTATTTTTGAACTTCTGGCGAAGTGACAGTGCTGCGACTGGCTCTCAGAGGCCCAAGAAAGGGGATCATTTAAGTCTGTAAAGTTGGGGCTATTCCTCCAAAGGACTTACCAGTAATACCTGGCATTCCTGCTACCTAGGGAAATATAGGGCTGCCCTTGACTCTAGGACCATCATATCCTGGGAAGCCTGGCTGTCCCTTGAGTCCTGGTGTCCCAGGGTTGGCCTTCTCTCCTTTTTGGCCAAGAAAGCCAGAATTCCTAGACAAACCTAATGAAAGGACAAGGTTTTCACAACCTACATCAAGAACAGGCACTGGGCCACCAAACCAGCATCGAGTGGAAGAAGCTGGGTCATAGTTTATCTCAGATGTCATTCTCTTATTAGCTCCACCCTTGGTCCAACAGTGAATTAGTGGCTTTGGTCATAACTTTTGGTGATAGTTACTTCTGGAATTCCTGAGACAAGAGAAGAGCCTCATGGGCCTATTTTAGTGAGAAAAATGTTACCCAAAGTGAAGGGCAGAACAAAACAAATATTTTTGCCCCTTAATCAACCCATTAACCTAGGTTTAGATATGTGAGTTGATTACTTAAAGGCTTTTCATAGACCGTTAAGCAAATGGAGCCAAATGTCACCCTCCAAGGAGGGAAAACAGAGGCGTTAGGACACTTGCCTTGCATGTGGTCAACACTGGAAAATGCCCCAGGAGCACCGCTGGATGTGGTCCATCAATTAAAAATTACAAAAAAAATGAAACTAAGAAACTTTGGTCCTTGATAGTTTCTCCAGGAAAATATTTCTCTCCAGACAATCCCATCATGTCTTTCTCTCCAGAAACACCATTTTTGGCACTAAACACCTCACCAGGGACTCCCTTAAGCCCTGTTAAACCTAGATTGCCGATTCTACCAGGGAATCCATCTTTTCTAGGAATCCCAGGAAACCCAGGTAAGTAAGCCTTACTCTCCATGAGGGCCAGGAAATCCTAATGGAAAGGAACAAAAACAAAAGGCCAAGGCAACTTAGAAACAATTGCTTTCAAAAAAGGTCTCTACGTGTTTTTTTTTAACTATGAAAGCTAATATCTGAATATATGCCACTACTCATGAAATCCAAGAGTCCCAGGTCCTGAGATAACTAATGTGCGAAGAGGCTGGGTCAGGGCCATGTGACGGGGGGAGGGAGGAGGAGGGAGGCTCTAGTGGCCAAAGCATAGCAGGTTACACCTCTATCCTCTGGTCTCTTCTGTAGTCATTGCACACAAGCTGTCAAGCAGCCCTCTTCCTGGGTGATGGAAGGAAAGGAGACATAGAAAACCCCAAACTTCCCTGCTCAAGATGAGTCCCCCGAGCTCACCTTGCTGTACAGCTGGGGCAGGGATTGCTCGATCAAGCCCAGATTTCTGGGCACACCTCCAATGCTTCAGGTTAGTAGGCTTGCAACAAGTTTCCAGCTGGTAGTGCTATTGCTGACCCTGGTAGCAGAGCCTGAAATACTGGGGTGCAGTGCTGAGCAATGTAGCCTAGATGGAATCATGATTAAGAAATAAAAATAGGGGCTGAGAGGCCGGTGAGGTGGCGCTAGAGGTAAGGTGTCTGCCTTACAAGCGCTAGCCAAGGAAGGACCACGGTTCAATTCCCCGGCATCCCATATGGTCCCCCCAAGCCAGGGGCAATTTCTGAGTGCTTAGCCAGGAGTAAACTCTGAGCCTCAAATGAGTGTGGCCGAAAACAAAACAAAAACAAACAAACAAAAAAAAACAAAATAAAATAGGGGTTGGAGTGAGCACAATGGTAGGGCATTTGCCTTGCACGCAGCTGATTCAGGACGGACGGTGGCTTGAATCCCGGCATCCTATATGGTCCCCCGAGCCTGCCAAGAGCGATTTCTGAGCACAGAGCCAGGAGTAACTACTGAGCACCGCTGGGTGTGACCCAAAACCAAGACAAACAAAAAAATAGGAGTTGGAGTGATAGCACAGTGGCATATAGCAGAACCGGGGTGGATCCGGGTTCAATTTTCAGCTTCCCATGTGGTTCTCCTTCCCATGTGGCTGCTAGGAGAGATTTCTGGGTGCAGAGCCAGGAGTAATCCCTGAGTGCCACTGGGTGAGACCCAACCCCCCAAAAATATAAAAATATAAACAAAATTAAGACAGACAACTTTCCTATGACTGAAATTCACTTCGTTAATAGTTGCACGAGGAAACTGCCAGTGGATGGCGAACACAATCCCAACACAAACTCAAGGCAAAAAATGTCAATTGAGAAGTCCCTCCTTTCCTTACCTGGCCATTCAGGGTGGTGAATGGGTCCTGGACTTCCAAGGTCTCACTAAATCCCAGGTGTCCAGAGGGATCACAGGTCCCTGAAAAGTTAAATGTGACGATTGAGGGAAAAGAAATCGAGGCTAGGTGTAATTTGTAACATTCAGCCATACGACATTTTGGACTATGACACAGGAATTGTGCATGGCAAGGTGATGCCTTTTAAGCGTAACATTAAGCATCTAAGGACCCTTTCTTTGGATGAGGCTTTCAATGAATGCTTGGATTCTTTGGCTAGACTTTATTTGGGCTTTCTCAACCTATTGTCCTGGATCAGATTTTACCACAGGTCTGTTCAAAGTAAACAGTAAAAGCCACTCAGTCATCAGGTCTAGTCATCACAGACCACTGGTGAGCCTTCCACAAGTCCTGATTTGAAATGGTCAACTCTGTTATTCAGAAGAAGGGGATGGGGACAGAGAGATGGCATTGACATAGGGCATTTGCCTTGCATGCAGAAGGACGATGGTTTGAAATCCAGTATCCCATCTGGTCCCCCGAGCCTGACAGGGGTGATTTCTGAGCATAGAGCCAGCAGTGACCCCTGAGCACTGCCAGATATGACCCCCCCCCAAAAAAAAAACAAAAACAAAAACAAAAAATAGAAGGGGTAGTCGATTCCAACATGCAATTAACAGGTACATTTTCTCCAAGCAAATTGTCCTTCATCATTCATAATGCAAATAAAAAAAGTCTCTCAGAGCACAGAGGGGAAATTCAATAAAATGCTGGTGAACAACTTGGATGCTGGCCCCTCAAGTGCCATTTACAAATAATTGCTCTGCTAATTAAAATGAGTGTTGTCTAGTCATTAAGTGATCTCCCCAAGTCTGCATTAAGCCATCAAACCAACAGGTCTAATAAATTGCTATAGCTTTTGCCTGTACTTAAAAGAAATTACCAATTACATAGGTGGCCATCTATGATTCAAACTGTTTATCGACTATTGGCATCCCGCCTCCAAAATCATGTCTGTCTTTCACTGATAAAGTCTGGATGACAGTTTTAGCCCACTTTTTCTATATTCTAAATCCAAAGTGGAAATTGAATGGTGATACATTTAACCGTTAAAGGTTAGGCTTTGAAGCTGACACACCTGTGCTTGTATGTAGCTTTGCTACTAAAATTTTGTGAAGTGAAGGTCACAAATATCTTTGTAACTTTGTAATTAATAGTGACTCAATTAAAAATAAAGAATTTGGAGGAGCCTGGAGCTATAATATAGTGGTAAGGCATTTGCCTTGCACATGACCATCCCAGGACTGACCCAGGTTCAATCCCCAGCACCCCATATGGTCCCCCAAGCCTGCCAGGAATGATTTCTGAGTGCAGAGCCGGGAGTAACCCCTGAGCACCAGTAGGTGTGGCCCAAAAACAAAAAAAATATTTAAGAAATTCTTTTATTTTCTTGGCCTCATGTGGCAATGCTCAGGTTTTACTCCTGACTTGTTCTTAGGTATCACTCCTGGCAGGTGTTCAGTGACCATAGAAGTAGTAGTCCTGCGGGGTGTGCCCTACCTATTGTATAATTGGCCTTGGTCTTATGGTCTCATGTCAAATGTGTGGTGGCATGGCTAATACTAATAGCACTTGGAAAGTGCCTCATACCCTACTATATATTCAAGGAATAACAGCTTTAATTTTTTACTTGTAAAGTAAATATTTATTTTTGGCCACCCAGGCAGTGCTCAGGGGACTCCCCAAAGCACTCTTGATACTAGACCGACTAGGTCAGATATTTAATTAGAGGGCCTGCAGATGTAGAAATGCTCTGGCCCTAGGGTACTGAGGACAATGAAATCACCTTGGTAGTGTTTGGGGGCCTCCAGGACTAAATTTGTTGGGGCTGGAGAGGCAATGTGGTGATGGAGTTAGAATTCGGGTCAAGGTGAATAATGATTTAGTAGAGTAGTAGTAGCCTTGGGTGTAGTAGGGTGGGAAATGTAAATAATGTAGGCGTACAGAGGATACTGAAAACTTTTTGAAGGGGGTGTATTAAGCCAAATAAATTTGAGAGTTAGATAAGTCCAATATCTCAGTATCTGGCTCCTTTATCAACCTTCTCCTTAAGTAGTTAGTGATCATCAGATGAATCAAGTAAGGAGAAAATGTAAAGACTGGAGAGATAAGCTGTAATGCTGTGCATGCAGCTGACCATTGTCAGATACTCGGGACCACATATCTCCCTGATTTTGAGTATATTCCTGAAAACAGAGCCAGGGGGTAAACCCTAAATACAGTGGAATGTACAGGAGAAAAATCATTAAGCCAGGACAAAAGTTCCTTGAGGACAAAAAGTCTTTGCTTCCAATGTTCAGATATGCCAACTAAGGCCCCTGTCTGTATTGAGTAGAGAAGTGGCACTCACATAGGATCAAGGGCATAGTGACCACCTCAGTAGTCAGCAGGTGACTACTAACAATTTGTACCTGGACCAGAGACTCTTTGGAAAAATCAGTGGTGCTTTCCCAGGGTTTTCAGAAATTCACACCACTAAGTTTAAAGGTTTCTAATGAATATATTTCTTTACCTGGCAATGCAAATGTCCTAAGCTGGGCATCTTTTACCTGGAGTGAGTATATTTGGGTACAATATTTAAAATGTTCATGGTAGCAAGTGAAAGCAGAGATTAAACATTAACAGATGGGAATATATTAAGCTGAGAAGCTTCTGCACCTCAAAGGAAATAAAGCCCAGAATACAAGAGCCACCCACTGAGTGGGAGAAACTATTCATCCAATACTCATCAGATAAGGGGCTAATCTCCAAAATATACAAGGCACTGAACAGAACTTTACAAGAAAAAAACATCTAATCCCATCAAAAAATGGGGAGAAGAAATGGACAGACACTTTGACAAAGAAGAAATACAAATGGCCAAAAGACACATGAAAAAATGCTCCACATCACTAATCATCAGGGAGATGCAAATCAAAACAACAATGAGATACCACCTCACACCACAGAGAATGGCACACATCACAAAGAATGAGAATAAACAGTGTTGGCGGGGATGTGGAGAGAAAGGAACTCTTATCCACTGCTGGTGGGAATGCCGTCTAGTTCAACCTTTATGGAAAGCGATATGGAGATTTCTCCAAAAACTGGAAATCGAGCGCCCATACAATCCAGCTATACCACTCCTAGGAATATACCCTAGGAACACAAAAATACAATACAAAAACCCCTTCCTTAAACCTATATTCATTGCAGCACTATTTCCCATAGCAAGACTCTGGGAACAACCAAGATGCCCTTCAACAGACGAATGGCTAAAGAAACGGTGGTACATATACACAATGGAATATTATGCAGCTGTCAGGAGAGATGAAGTCATGAAATTTTCCTATACATGGATGTACATGGAATCTATTATGCTGAGTGAAATAAGTCAGAGAGAGAGAGAGAAAAACGCAGAATGGTCTCACTCATCTGGGTTTTAAGAAAAATGAAAGACATTCTTGCAATAATAATTTTCAGACACAAAAGAGAAAAGAGCTGGAAGTTCCAGCTCACCTCAGGAAGCTCACCACAAAGAGTGATGGGTTTAGTTAGAGAAATAACTACATTTTGAACTATCCTAATAATGAGAATGTATGAGGGAAATGGAGAGCCTGTTTAGAGTACAGGCGGGGGTCGGGTGGGGAGGAGGGAGACTTGGGACATTGTTGATGGGAATGTTGCACTGGTGATGGGGGTGTTCTTTACATGACTGAAACCCAAACACAATCATGTATGTAATCAAGGTGTTTAAATAAAAAAATGAATGTCTTTTAAAAATTTTTTTTCATGGTAGCAGACATACGTTTAGTGCAAATGTGTTTGACTCATGGTTCATTTGTTTTGAAAATTGTGTGAAAATAAAACAGGTTAGTCTCCAGAGAGAGCAAAACAAAGTCAATGCTCTTTATTGAAGTACATTTTCTCATAGTCTTGGTACTTTAATAAGAATGCTCCTACATAAAGCAACTTCTAGACTATAGATAATTTTAAAAAGTAATTCCATTCTTAAGAACTCTGTCTGTCCAACGAACTTTGCAATGTGTCTGTTGTTGCATTTCATATACATGTATCATATGAGTATTCTACAAGGAGTCAATATTCCAAACCATCTGGTTGTTTGACTTACCTGGAAGCCCAGGGAGGCCTTCTTCTCCATGTAAGTCATGTTCCCCTTTATCTCCAGGAAGTCCTTTTGGTATAGGAGTCCACGTAGCCTAATTTCTGAGAAGCCAGCTGGACCACTATGGTCTTTTTCACCAGGAAATTCTGAAAATCCATTTTTACCCAGTCCATCATCGCCCTAGACAACAAACACATAAGAAAAATAAATTCAACTTAGAAACTTATCTGGAATCTTTTTGTTTGTTTGTTTTTGTTTTTTCAGCCACACCCAGTGACACTCAGGGGTTACTCCTGGCTATGCACTCAGAAATGGGTCCTGGTTTGGGGGACCATATGGGACGCCGGGGGATCGAACCTAGGTATGTCCTAGGCAGTGCAGGCAAGGCAGATTCCTTACCGCTTGCACCACCGCTCCAGCCCCATCTGGAATCTTTTTTTTAATCATAGGAATAGACACATCAGTGCGAGCAATGCACTGCTTTATGTCAAAATTCTTTTCTTTTAAGGCAAAAAAGGTAAACTGGGGGATGGTAAAAGGTAAACTGGGGGCATTGGTAGAGGGAAGTGTACTGGTTAAAGGATTTATGTTGGAACATTGTATACCTGAAACTCAATTCTAAATAACTTTGTAAAGAAGAGTGCCTAAATAAAATATTCTTTGTCATTCAAGTTTATGAATGAACTCCTCTGCCCCCAGTAGATCTAAGTAATAAGACAATGTGAAAGGTTAAAGATCAGTGTGAGAAGAGGCACATGGAATCGGAGCAAGATAAGCATATCATAGGGAGAAAAGGTAGCTAGAATACTTGGAGGGCAAAGCTCCTAAGAAGCTGAAGCACCTTCAATGATAGGGTCAATTGAGACAATCATCCATTTTGAGAGCAATTTCTACTTTACAGAAAGAAAAGGTACAAAGAAAAGTGTCATTAGTGGAGCCAGAGAGACATTCTGTATTCTCTATTTTGCCCTGTATCATGGCCCAAAGTCTGTCAAAAATCCCTACCCCATTAGTCAGTAATAAATATTCATAGTGCTAATTACCCAGAAATGACAAACTTACTGAACTCTTTGCACACCAGGTAAGCCTGGCATTCCACCCTTGCCTGAGACTTCTTTCTCACCACGAAGTCCCTTGAAATCAGTCTCACCCTTCTCCCTGGCATCCCAGTTCCTGCACTGATAGTTGGCTCTCCATATTTCCTTTGAGTCCTGTAGGACCTTGAGGTTCAAATAAACCCTAACAAAGAGATATAAGTTAATAATTGGGAACTACATATAATTATGGCACCTAGCATAGATTTTGCCTACAGGAGATCATTAGGATATATTTTGGTACTTTTAGGAGCATTTAATTACATTACCATAGTTGCTTGTAATTCTTTATTTTCTGTATCATTTCTATATTTTAAAATAATTGAGGATGGTAACTTGTCATATTTCCATTTTAACCTCAGGGAACAACACAGTACTGGGTAAATATATACAATACCGGAAGGATTAAGGTAGAGAACATAATAAATGGGTTATGAAAGGATATTTAGAAATGATCTAATCTGATTTCTTCACGTAAGTCAAAATCCAGGGGCATTGTTTTCTACCTGCCTTTATATGTTTTACTCAGTAGTCGATGAGTACTGTGTAGGGATGGATATTTGAATGCTCCTATTTTCCCTCAAGGACTTACTGGTGCTCCTCATGGACTCCGTGGACCTTCAGAGCCTATACCTCCTTTTGATCCTGGAATCCAAAAGGATTCCTTGGTAGCTCCAACAAACCTGGTACCATGGAGGGCCGGTGTTGTGAACACCACCATCACAAAGACAAAACCCAGTTTCTCCTAGAAGGGAAAGACATTAAACAAAGTAGATCCTCTTCCCAATAATGGTCAATTAATTAATTAGCAACTCTAAGGAAAAGAAAAATTAGACCTTTAAAATACAAAATCAAATGAACTAAGTCAATCAGAGTACATTTGAGCTGATCAGACATGGCTTAGTAGGCTGCTTTGCATGCAGGTGCCCTAGGTTTGATCCCTGCACTGAGTAATGCCAAGTATGGCCCAAAAGCCAAAACCAAACCAAAGTACAACTAAGTTAGTGATTCAGGTTTCTTGAATCTCCAGTCAAAAATGAGTCTCGCGTAGACTCATAACCAACATTGAAAATTGTTGAACTAATACAGACTCAGGCCTCTCAAAGTGAATTTTCACCAAAATGGCTACCCTGCACTATTGGTTTTTTTGTTTGTTTTGTTTGTTTGTTTTTTGTTTTTTGGGTCCCACCAGCAGTGCTCAGGGGCTACTTCTGGCTCTGTGCTCAGAAGTCACTCCTGGCAGGCTCAAGGGACCATAGAGGATGCTGAGATGCAAACCAGGGTCCATTTTGTGCTGGCCACATGTAAGGCAAATGCCTTACCACTGTGCTATCGCTCCGGCTCCCCACTATTATTTGTTTTGATTTGGACACACACCTGGATGGGATCAATACCCTTTGCACATTTGTATATAGAGAAATGTCAAATGAGTTGACAAAGATTTCAAGGAGTCACAGTAACACAGTCTCACACCTCCTATATTTACTGACTATGAGGAAAAAAGAACAGTTCCCCCAGCCATCGTTCATTCCTTTGAGGCCAGGGTGCCCTGTGTTCTGCAGGGTAGAGGTATGTATTAAATGCAGGACCTTGGAGAAAAACACAGATTAACATCTTTTATGTCAAGCTTGATGCTCTTGTGACTCAGATACAGTTCAGTCACCAAAGCCTGGATCTTTCAAGCTCAACAACCAGAGTGGAGAACAAGAAAAAAATCTGAGACTGGGACACAAAGTTTAAAAGAAGTGCACTTTCAGTTGTTTCAATACATAGACAGAATGATGACGATGTTTCAGGCACTGTACTAGACACTGGGCATACAGACATGAAGAGGGTTGGTTTAATTATGTCTATAATTGGGGCTGCTTCCTTAGGCAGTCCCAAAGTTTATCCCATAAACGTCATTGATGATAAAAGAGGAAATGGGCACCAAACTCAGTGGCCATAGGTTTAGGTTACACAGAAACATATTAGGATTATTTCGAATATTTGTTATAGAAATTGGAGTCCCCCCCCCAAAAAAAGAAATTGGAGTCCCAGGGTCAGAAAGAGATTATAGCAGGTAGGGTGTTTGTCTTGCACAAGGCCCATCACAATACCACACCAATCATAATCCCTGAACACAGACCAGGAGTAAGCCAAAGCACAACTGAGTGTGACCCCCAAAACAATAGAAAAAAAGTGAATCCCATATTTAGGGAAAAGACTTAAAGATGTCCTTGGAATCCCTGCAGCCATCTTGAAGATCCAAGTTTAGCTTGGGCTCTCAGACCACCCAAATGGAATCCCGACACCAGGGTAATCCTGAGAAGTTAATTTTGCTGCTTCAGGAACATAGTAACACCATATCTAGGGCCTGAGAAGTATGCCATGTGCCATAAAATGTATGTAAAGGTATGTAAAATTGGGTAGAGTTTGGTCCATGAGGTAGCCTTATTTTGCTTGTTCCTTGTATGTAAGCATTCTTACGGCCGGAGTAACTGATGTTACTTCACTCCCCCAACTTCCTGTTTTGCTCACCTTGAAAGGCAGACCTGCCCACATCTCGGAGGGGTCTGGGGCTTCCTGTTTTGCTCACTAAGAGGATACATGGAGGAAATTGAGCAGAAGGGTGAGAGGTTTTCAGCAAGAGAGGTGGCAGGGAGAGACAGGTTTGAATGCAGGGCTACTTATGGAGCATGCTTGAAAGGTTAAAAGTTTAGGAGCCACATATGGTGGAGAGGGCCTTAATAAAGTTGATGTCTCCTAAAACCGGATTGCCTATGTATCATTCCTTCACTGTTACCCTGAACCCTGCAGACCTGGTTGGCTGGAGGGAGTTGCAGGCATGTGGCCCAGGCTGGCAGAGAAAGGCCTCTCTGCATCCCTCCATCTCTCCATCTCATCATCATCAAGGACTTTATAATTAACTAATTTATAAAAAGCAAGACTGAGACACAAAGACCATGGGTCTCATCATGATTGCTTCGTGACCTGATTTAGCTGCTTCCCTTAAGCTTCCTCCCTTAAAAATCACGATGTTTCTATGGTCTTCATCATTTCTGATTATCAAGACCAAAAAGATAAATGAGCAACCTACCAGGTGGGTCTGGGGAACACTCTTGGCCTGGCAAAACATCTCTATCAGGGAGACCAGATACACCAATTGTGGTATTGTTAGGGTTACCTTAGTTCCCCTTCAGGCCTGGAACTCCATAGGGCCCTTGGGCACCAGGGGCAACTGGAAAGATAAGCCCATCCAAAGAAGCCAATCACACTCTGTTCTGCCGGGGTATTCCAATTACTGGTATATATGAAAACCAAGATCACTGAGAGTTTTGGGAAAACATTTGATCTTCTCTAGCATTGGACTTTGAAGCCTCCTTAGGGATCATCTAGTCTCATCTCTTGGGAAACTTAGACCGAGTTTCTAAGTGGCAAAGGTGAAAGGAAAACCTGGGTCTCCAACCTCCTGCTTTTCAGCTTTTTCTAGTTTGGCATTGGGAATAGCTGCACAGCTTTCTTTTGTTTGTTTGTTTGTTTTTGTTTTTGGCTTACACCCAGAAGTGCTCAGGTGTTACTCCTGGCTTTGCACTCAGAAATCGCTCCTGGCAGGCTTGGGAGACTAAATGGGATGCCGGGATTAGAACCACCATCCATCCTGATTTGTCCTCATGCAAGGCAAATGCCCTACCGCTGTGCTATCTCTCTGGCCCCAGCTGCACAACTTTCAAATAGATGCCTTCTAAGCACAGGCAATCTCTAAGTCACTTAGAAATCATTTTCTTTAAAATTAATGTCTGAAGTTTTCTGTTTTAGACATTAACTGCTTACTGCTACTGAATGACATATGTCTCCACTGATGATTGACTTAAAGGTGTCATCTATGAAATCCTGAGGTCATTTAATCACCCAGGTTAAGCCGGGAGTAAGGGTAAGGGGGTGCAAACTTCTGTTTTTAACAAACTTTTGGCAAGCACCAATTAGAATAGCATACTGTAAGAACATTTACAGTGCTGTAGCAGCATACACCAGTCCACCTCTGCTTTCGATAGGCAATAATAGTCTTGGAGTAACTGTCTTTGTATGGTATATTATTAAGGTCAAAGAAAAGCTTCCCACTCAGGCCCAATCCTTACTTAAATTAATCTTGGGCAGTTAGTGGGGTGCTTCCTGAATACAGCCTATCTTTACCATTTCTGTGTTGGGTCGATCCACAAAGAAGAGTAATCAGGTTTGCTGGACTGACTTGGTAAATAGTGCTCTTTAGATTTATATCCTGTCATATTGATACGCTATGTCTGATAACTTGGCAAAAGCCAGGGGTTTGGGGGTTTCTTTTTTTTTTATATTTTTTTTATTCTCAGGAAACCTTATATATATAACAGGAATACTAGACTTCAGCAAATTAGACAATAGGTAGACATGAGTTATTATAGCAGATTTATAATAGAAAAACTTCATAATTCTGAATAGTTCATGGAGATTTAGCTTCATTTTATTATATTGTGGGGCTTGGTTTCTAGTCCTACGATATTAATAATGCCATCAGTTCCCAAATTTAGGACTCATCAGGGGATTCATAGTTTTAGGTTTGGAAGATATTCAAGGGCTGGCAAAGTATTCTCAGACACTATGGAGGACATAGAATTTAACTTCAAATTAACAAAAAACTGCACCTGAGATCACAGCACCATCTGGGCCTGGCAGTCCAATGCCACTCTTTTCACCCTGAAAAGATTAAATACATTAAATACAAATATGTCCCTGATTTTGTTACCCAAGATCTACGTGCCCTAAAAACCATTCCTCAGGAATGAGGGTTCCACATTATGCTATAGCTGGTTTCCAAGGCTAACCAGCCTATGTGTTCATTTTAAAGTCCAATAAATTTAAGATGAAGGCACAGAAGGCAGGCCAGAGACCTGATACTTAATTGAAAACCTGTCAAGAACAAGGGATTACAGTTTTATTTTGCAATCCTATTCCAAAACAATCTGTTTTGCATCATAGAAATGGACAATGTGACTACACGCAAGAGGTACTAGGGAAGGAACAGAGTTTCAACATTTCCCCACCTGCTCTCGGCAGGTATAATACTTTGTCATTGCGAATGGATGAGGTCAGACAAAAAATCTGAAGAATTCAATTTTCTCAAATTAGGTACAACATCATATCCAGAGTGGTGTTACAAAAGCTGCCTTCCAGGTGTAGACAATTGGAGAATGCCTTGTTTGCAGAGTATACTTTTCTTTCTTTGAAATATAAACAACTTTATTTAAAGACCACGTATCAGGGGCCGGAGAGATAGCATGGAGGAAAGGTGTTTGCCTTTCATGCAGGAGGTCATCGGTTCGAATCCCGGCATCCCATATGGTCCCCCGTGCCTGCCAGGAGCAATTTCTGAGCCTGGAGCCAGGAATAACCCCTGAGCACTGCTGGGTGTGACCCAAAAACCACAAAAAAAAAAAAGACCACGTATCACATAGTTTACATAGTTGATCTGCGGAGTATCTTTTTAAATGATAATGCCTAGGGACGGAGAGATGGTATAGCAAGTAGGGTTATTGTCTTGCATGGGTTTGATTCCTGGCACTTGATATGGTGCCCCAAGACACAAAGTGGTCCCTGGGTACAGTGCCAAGAATAAGTCCTGAACCTTGCCACATGTTGCCCCAATACACAAACAAACATGATAATGACTAAAACTTTGCAGTTCTAAATAAAATCAGTAGTAAAGTATTTCTCTATTGGGACGGGCTAACTCCCATTGCCTTTCTTCTCAGTCTACCACTGATCAAGTGATATCTACAGAATGGTCATTGAAGTAGGCTCCATGCATTTAACGAGAAAAATTTGTCTCTAAAATGTAGAATATAAACATTCTTTATATTATATGCATGCATTTGCAATGGTTTGAAAATTTGTGTCCTCTGACTGCCAGTCACCTAATGTCTAAGGTGATGAGATGAGAAGCTTTGGGGGAGGTTTATAAGGTCATGAGGGTAGAGCTCTCATTATTTGGAATTAATATCTGAACAAAAGCAGCCTGCAGAAACTAACACCCCCATTCCATCATGTCAGGATACAGAGGGAAATTGGCTCAGGTCAGAAGAGGGTCTTAATTTAATTAGCATCTACTCCTACTGGCACCCCATTCTTGGCTTTCAAGCCTACAGAACAATGAGGAATAAATGGATGTTGTTTATTAGTTACCCACACAATATTTGAGCTGTGGCAGCTCAAATGAACTGTATAGAGTTTATTGTAATTTCCACCTCTCACTTCCTTATTCCTAGATTTTCACTTCCCAGAAACACTATCTTGATTCCCGAGAGTCCATAAATCCAAGGACATCAGAGACCACCGACCCCCTTCATGCCCTGCAATAGAAACACAGCTATAACTAAGTTTAATGTCAAAGGACACAGAAGCAGAAAGGTCTTTAAGTCAGGCCAGGGTAAACTGCACAAGAATTTTAATTGTCATTCCAAGGTATACCTAACTCTGAAAATTGCAAATGCTCCCAAAGACAATAGGAACTAGGTAGCCAAGGTGTATATTAGCAGGTAAGAAGTCCACAATGCTAAAGAGAAAATAAATACAATTTGGTTGGCCTTGAGGACATGTTAATCATGACCCCATCTAAGCAGAACATAGGACTGAATCTAGCACTCTATATTTCATATATTCTTGGGTGAATAAAAAAAGGACTGAAATTATAGCAGTCAAATGGGAATGAACAATTTGCCTCATAAGCAATGTCTCTCTTTGGATTGATTACCATGTTAAGCAAGGCAAGGAAGGTTTCAGTGAAGATTTTATGCACTAAAGATTGAATAATTGAACCCAAACTTCCCAAAGGAACTTGGGCTCCTTCAAAACCCATGGGACCCTGTAAGTCGAGTCACCTTAGAAAGATTAATAGCCCACACTAGAAAAGGCCACTGACTTACATAACAAAGCTATCCAACTGAGTTCAGGATTTAGCAGTTCCCTAAATCAGGTAAGAGAATGCTCCCAGATTTGGCTTAATGACTTCTTTCTCAACTCTAATCCATCAGGCTGAATAACCACACAAAGAATTTTTAAAGAGCTAAATAAATGGAAACACTTTAAGTACTAGCAGGAATTTGGTAAAATGGCTGGGTTATACTTAGTTTGCATTAGTTCCAAATCATGAGATTTTAAAATAGACTGTGGGAGGGCCTGTTGTCTGTCACTTCAAATGCATTCTTTCCTGGTGGTTACGTGTTTTTAGGACAAGGGAGGAGAAAAAAAGTAGAGAAAAAAGTGTCAGGGTAATGGATGAATATTAATGAATACTCAAAATCCTCTTTAACAAGTGTCATGACCAAGCTGGAAAACAGTTCTTTAAAATGTTACTTCTTTAAAGCTAAAGTTGAGCAATTACTTAGAATGGAACTTAAATAACTTAGGAATCAAAGAGGCTAATAGTTATTTTGCCAACAGAAGAGAGATTATTGAGAAGTGTCTTCTCCAAACATCCTTTACTATGTTTTAGAACTTCCAGGTTTGTTTCTCTGCCCTAAAATAATACTTGGCTTACTCTCTTCCATCCTGTAGCTACCCCCTCCTTCTCCCTCCACCCTCCAAACAAAAGGACTTTGCCCACAATCCTTCAAACAGAATGGAATAAAAGCAAATGACAACAACATATAATTATTCTAGAAGATACTAAAACATGAAGATAATAAATAATAACATGAATAAGTAATAATACTATGAATAAATATAATAAATAAATAAAGAATAAATATATAAATATAGAGAACCTTCCTGGACTTGTCCATGGAAGTAATGGCAGCCTGTGGTGCCCCAAACTTTTAGTACACCAAGATAGGTCATTGTCATACACATGCAAAATCACTTTACTTTTTCCTTTCACCTTTTTTGAGTTAATTAGCACAAATACCCCTAGTTATATCAACCCTGACCCTCAGGTGATTTATGTTAAACTCTGGCTAATAAAAGTGGCAGGGAAAGCATGAGAGAAGGAAAAGCTTGGCTGCTTCAATTAAGATCTCAGTAAGCTCAGTAAGAAGCTGCTTGAAAGCCCCTGGCCGAAATGAACCTTTCCTTGTGACTGTCTGATTTCTTGTATGAAACTGCAAGCTGAGACACCACAATAGATCATGTATGAACATTTGTAAACAGAAGGTCTATATCAGGGGTCTCAAACTCGCAGCCCTCCCTACAACATTTTGTGGCCCGTGGCCGGCCTTCAAATTTCACAGTATTCGCGATTATTTGCTTACCGAATAATCGCAATAAAAATCGCATTAGTAAGAAAAAAATCGCATTAAACATTCGCATACCCCGAGCAGTTCCGTTCAGGGTATGCAAATGTTTAATGCGACTTTCTGCGATATTTTTTCTTACTAATGCGATTTTTATTGCGAATATTTGGTAAGCGCAATCTCTTATGCGGCCTTGCCTCACCCCGACTTTGCCTCCTGCAGCCCCCAGGTAAATTGAGTTTGAGATCCCTGGTCTATATCATGGTCACTTGGGTCTACTGCAACCCTTGTTACTGCAGGTCAAATACATATAAAGTGACTTGGATACATACTTATTAAATTGAATTTTTAAATATGGCTGAACAAGTCCCCAAAAAACTGTTGTAAAGAGTGAAGAAAAGTGGGAACAACAATAAAAGTCTAAAATGTATAAAAAGGAAAAAGTGTGTGGTGTGTGTGTGTGTGTGTGTGTGTGTGTGTGTGTGTGTGGTGATTTTAATGTCAGGCAATGAAGCCCCATTGGCTATGGCCTTTGTTAACTCTGCTGTACAATAGACGGTGCAAATTTTCCACATCCTCAACTTGTAACTATATGAAGGTATCTTTTTTGAGAGCCCTTTGTGGTATGGGAAGATCAAAGCCTAGATCAGAAAACTGTAAAATAGTATTACAAATGCCCAGGCTCACTGGGAAATAGAAAGGATAGTTATCTGCTTTCACTTTAATAGATAAAGATTTTCAGTACAATTTCCTATAACAAATTGTAAGCTGTAAAGAAATCAGTGGTTTGGAGAAATGAGTAACAATTACAATTTGGATAAGGACACAGCACTCAAGCCCTCTCTCTGATATACTAATTTACTTATATGTGGCATAGAAAGGATCCCTAAGGGTTAGGAATAATCAGGAAAGCAGAAAAAATTTTCATGTCTCCAAATTCTCCTCAGACCAATGATTACTTCTAGTAAAGCTGCAGAGAGTCTGGAACTTTTGCAAAACACAGTTAAAGAAATGGGAGGATGGGGACCTGAAAAGGTGCTAGGGCACTTGCCGTGGATGCAACAAACCTTATTTTGATCCCTGGTACAGTATCTAGTTCCTCAAGCATCACCAGATTTCACTCTTGAGGACAGAACCCCTGAGCACAATGGAATGGGCCAACCCCTCCCACCATAAAAAGGGAATAAAGAAATTGGGCTAAACAACTTCCTTTTGGGATTTTAGAGCACAGTCATAGAATTACAAACTTTAGGGGGAATATTAGGAAAGGAATATCAGTTACTGAAAGGCACGAATACACACCTTGATAATATAAAATAACCACTGAATACAACTATATGTACACTGATTATCATAAAAATACAGATTATAAATTATTTCAGCAGCTTAATCATTGAATTTTAGAAATTATAATAAAGAAAATAGCACTTGCATGAATAGTCAGAAAGTCACACAATAAAATCAGACGTTAAGAATGGATGATGGTTTGAATCCTGGTATCCCATATGGTCCCTGGAGCCTGCCAGGAGCAGTTTCTGAGCGCAGAGCCAGGAGTAACCCCTGAGTATGGCCGGGTGTGACCTCAAAACCCAAAAGAGACAAAACAAACAAGAAAGAATGCCTTTTTCACACAATAAAAAAACAAAGGCTTTTGTTTTCACTTAGCTAGAACTCTATTCTTTCTGTTTTTAGTCCACCAATAATAAATAAACTCTGGTATTATTATAAAAAGTTGGATTAGCTTTACCTTAGACCCTTGATTTCCTTTGGGAAATCCCAGAAGCTCTGGTTCTCCAGTAGATGGCGGTGTTCCTACGGGGCCAGAGAGGTCAGCGTCACCCTGAAAGATCAATGGGAAGAAACATTAAGCCAAGCACAACTCACAGAGATCATTTCCCCAAAGGGCAAGTTTATCCTCCTGTAAGGCCAGGTGGGCTCATGCCAACCTCACATTCACAGACACAGACCGATATGCCAGCTGGTTAGGCCCTAGGCTATGCTTTAACTATGCCTTACAGCTCATCTACATTGCGGGAGTTCAGGCTGCCGTGGGGAAATAGAGCCTACCAACCTTCCCAGAAGAAAAGGGGCACCAGGGAGGCAGAGAAACTGATACTGATGGATGCCTATGGTGCCCCCATAGGCACTTATCTATGTCCGATCTCCCACATCTGGGGCCTGGTGGACGTGCCTTGTCTAGGGCAGCCAAAATCCATTTGAATTATGTTACTTGTGTTATGTATGTGTTATGCTATCTGTTTCTTGAGGCTAACTGAACAATGTGCCTGGTGCCTGTGACTATAAAAACTCTACAGACCCCAAGCTCGGGGCTTAGCCTACATCCTGCTGGATCAGGAGTGGTTGGATTCCAGCATGCTGGCATAATAAACCCCGTTTTTTTTATTTACATTGTCATATGGACTCTTGGTCTTATCATCAGGCTGCCAGAAACGGATTTAACACTCTGGATATAGATAACAAATAAACTGTCCATTGCTTTGGCATATTCACCATCACTTTTGCGAGTTTTTTTGCTGAACTTTTGTGTTCAACGAGGGAACACAATTATGAAGCTATCAAAGAATCAAAAACTTGGAAGCCTAACAATGCATTCAAGAAGCAAATCAGAAGGATGAATGGCAACTGCAGGTGGATGGATGCCACAGGTATCCATGAAAGGGTGTTTTAAGTAAGGAGAAAAAAGAGTTGGCACAAGGTGAATGGCTATTTTCTGGCAAAGGGTATCAGACTAAAATTGGTTCAATCATTATGAAGAGCACTGGCAAACGTAGTGTAGTGAAGTCTGTGTCAGAAAACTACTGCGTTTGCTTCTTCTGAGGGAGGCAGGTACAATCCAGAAGAGATAGCAATAAAGGATTAGAATAGGAGGGCTCCCTCTTATGATTCCCAAATGACTATATTTTGTACAAAATGAAAAATGTGGATCAGAAAACAAAGGAAATGAAGGAGACTTGGCGAATGCAAGATTAAGGAAGAGAAAATGGGGGGGGGAGGTAGAGAGATGGAGAGAGAAAAATCAGAAAAGGGTAGAAACAGGAAAAGGAAATATGCAAAACACCAGGGAAATACCTGCTGTGGCTGCAAGAGCAAGTATATTTCAAGCGAGCATGTTTATATACTTATATATTTTACAGGGAGATAGCAGAAAGAATGGTACATTTTGAAGGAAAAAGACCACAATAGCTGAAATTTGCCTGAACACACACACACACACACACACACACACACACACACACACACACACACACACACACACACACTTCAAGGATTCCGGGAGACAATCCATGTTGAGGTCGAAAATGCATCTCCTAAAACAAAGGGACATTCACATCTAAATCCAAACATGCAGCTTTGCAGGTGGTGATTTTTTTTCCAGCATAAGGAATAGAAATTGTGTTTTATAGGAGCTATTTACCTTGACTCCTTTCTCCCCTTGGAAACCTAACCCCAGGGAATGTTAGGAAGAAAAACAAAGGTAGTTACCAAACAAGCTGCAGAAATTTCCATTGGAATGCAGTCTTTTGTTTTTCATCTGAAACTTTGTTTAAATGAGGTGTGTAATTGTACCCTTCGGCTAGAAGGTTGTGTAAATTAATGATATCACAATAAAAACGCCTTTTAAAAAGAAAAAAAGGATAAACTACACATTTGAAACAAACTCCCACAATATTTCTGGCTAGAGAACTTAGTAGGAGGTCAAATGTTTTGAAATCAAATACACTTACCCCAGGTCCAAGGAGACCTGGACAGTTTGGTGAGCCCTATTTTAAAATAAAAGAAACTAGTAAACACTTATTATTTTCTGTCGAAACAAACCTGGCATGTTGACTAGCACTGAGGATAAGATCCTCCATATACTATAGCTTGTTGGTCATGGTTCAGTTTTTAAAAAATGTCCTTTGAAATTTTCCAAACTCACCTGATAATCACCTTCCTGCTTAGGTAGTGAACAATTCAGGCATAATAATCTCCAATTGCTCAGAAATTAATTGAAAAACTAATCATAGTGTACTCCATCAGCCAAAGTGATGGGGGTGTGATTTCCTGTACAGGGAATGTTTTGGTGACAGGGCTTTTTCCCGATGCACAGACTGTTTTCTTAGACCAGTGATTGCAAATACGTTTGTTATCACTGATACCACACATGACTGGTATAAAGGTAAAGAGTTTTTATTTTGCGATGGAAGGTGATTTTGGAATCATATTCAGCTGTTCTTAGGGCTTATCCCTGGTTATGTGCTCAGAGATCATTTCTGGCAGAAATTATGGAATTGAATCTGGGGGGTGGGGCAAGTGCAGGAATTAAGTGCTGTACTGTCTTTCTAACCTCTGATACAGTTGTTTAAGCTGCAGTGTTGAGATGGGGGTTGAAACTCCTTCTGGGTTCAGCATGGGTGGTATGATTAAGTAGCAAGGTAGGTAATGGGTGAGAAAGGTGGGAAGTGTCAGGAGATATATTAAGTTTCTACCATGCATTTAAGATTGAGTTAGAAGACTGGAAGTCACAGAGTAGATGAACTAGAAGATTCTGTTTAGTAAAGGTAACAAATAACGTTTAATAAGAGAGTCTTTTCTTGTTGATACTCAAATTTTTGTCACACCATGTTCCAAGAGTCATCCCTTCACTAGTGTTCATGTCCTTCTAGCACTTCCAGCAGTAACGCTCCTGTTGTCCCACCCATACTCCCACCCCCAGCCTGCCTTTATGGCAACACTTTTCTTCTCTATTTTTCCCTTTAGGCACAGGTTTGCAATACTGTCACTGAAGGGGCATTATGCATATTAGTTTACTTTTTATTAATTCCTATTTCTTGTCCAGAGTAATCATTTATAACTATTGTAAAGTCATTTCAGGACTTCATTTTTCCTAACAGCTGCATAGTATCCCACTGTGTAAATGTACCATATTATCTTACTCATCTTTTCTTGGGCACTTGGGTTGTTTTCAAATTTGGCATTTAGGAATGTTGCTGCAATGAACATAGGATGACATATGGATTTTCTCCATCATGGTTTTGGACCCCTAGGGTACATTCCCAGGAGCGGTATTGTTGGGTTGATGGAAACTCAGTTTCTAGTTTTTTGAGGAAAGTCCGTATTGTTTCCCCAAAAGGCTGGACCAGCCTAAATTTCAAGGAAAGTAAAAATGTATATATATATATTACTAGAAATTGAGAATGGGCAAGGACATTCACAGAAACATACTTTATGCTAGGGAAATATTGGAAGTCACTCTTTTCTTCTTTTTTTGTGGGGGGTTGGTGGGAATCATACCTGATGGCACTTGGGCTTATTTCTGGCTCTGTGCTCAGGGAAAACTCCTACCTCCTGCGGATGATCCTTGAGCACTCCTGTCAGTGAGTGAGTTGGAGATCAAATGGTGAGTGGGAGATCAAATCCAGGTCATCAGTGTATAGGGCAAGTCTAATTGGTCTGACGTGGATTCTAAAAAAACCCTCCTCCTACTGCCCAAGTATTCCTTCCTAGTCTCTATCATTCACATAAGGTTTCTCATGATGCTTCCTTAAGAGGATATTTCTTTCTGGAGAAAGAAATTCCTTCTGGGCTGGAATCATAGTATAGCAGGTAGGGTTCTTGCCTTGCATGCTGCCAACCTGGGTTCAATCTTAAGCATCCCATATGATTTCTCAAGCACTGCCAAGAGCAATCACTGAATACAGAGATAGGAGTAAGCACTGACACATTGTTTTGGTGTGACCCAGAAACAAACAAACAAACAAACAAAAACAAAACCCAACAAAATAAAGAAAAAATTCTTCCTGTGGAATTCTTACACCACATTCCTGCTAGTTTCCACATCCGGGAAGTGAGGAATGGTTAAGACCATGTTGGCATTATCTTAGGGATCAATCACAGCATTTGTCCAAGAGGAGACACTTGATATCTGTTTTGATGAAAGAGGAAAGGAGGGGAAGAATGGAACAACAAACCCTTCCCCAAATAAAGGGTAAAAGGAAGAAAGAAGGGACCTTGCTTAAGTTACTTCAA
This sequence comes from Suncus etruscus, assembly GCF_024139225.1. Lineage (NCBI taxonomy): Eukaryota > Metazoa > Chordata > Mammalia > Eulipotyphla > Soricidae > Suncus > Suncus etruscus. The sequence goes on along the minus strand of NC_064868.1, from coordinate 130,381,660 downwards.
AGGAAAGTGATGACAGTGTAAAATTTAAGGGATAAAAGCTCTCATTAATACCAACTCATGACCTTTCATGGACTCACTATTGTCAAAAGGATCCCTGAAAGGAATTTCTATATGGAATACCTTCTAAAGAGGAGGTTTTACTTCTTTTGTTTTACTCACAGTGCTCTGAACTCACAGAGAAAACACTTAGTAAATGCCGAATGAAAGGCAAATTCTTTTCTAATATATCCTGGGAAGTATGTACACCACTGGCTCAAACAAAGATCTGAAAGCTTGCCTGCTGTGAAAGTTGAGGTGGACAGTGCATCCTCTCAGACCTTCTGATCTAGGAAATGTCAATAATGAGATACTTTCTATCTCAACTGTCTGACTTTTCCTTGGGAAAATTTACAGAGACCTTTGAATAGCATGGCAAAGTGAAAGTGAGAAGAGAGGTGGATAGAAGAGAGAGAGTGGTGCACCATATATAACTATTGATTAAAGAATGTAAGCTCAATATAAATGACAATTTACATAGCTACCTTTTAGTCTGGAAAGCCCACAACTCCCCTGTTAAACAAAATGATCAATAAATTAAGTCCATGATAGTTCATAGATAAATTGACTAAAGTTACATTGTTGAAGCTAGGCCATCTTTTGTCAAGGGTTTTGCTTGTTTATTTTAAATAATGCATAATCAGACAATCAACCATCCACTTGTTTTTCTTGCAAAAGTATGGTCTGTAGAAAGCAAATACTATAGCTTTAGTTAAACAAAATTTTACTCAAGTTAATAAATTTTCCCCTTTGTTAGGAACTTGTCAATAGAAGGCCACTTCAGCAGGCTGGCTATTGTCCTTTTCTTTTTAGAAAAAGCAAAACTAGCTTACTGTGACTGCTTTTTTTTTGTTTTGTTTTTGGGCCACACCCGGCGGTGCTCAGGGGTTACTCCTGGCTGTCTGCTCAGAAATAGCTCCTGGCAGGCACGGGGGACCATATGGGACACCGGGATTCGAACCAATCACCTTTAGTCCTGGATCAGCTGCTTGCAAGGCAAACGCCGCTGTGCTATTTCTCCGGGCCCACTGTGACTGCTTTTATCCTCAGAGAATCCTTGCTCATATGAATACAATGCAAATCAGAAGTTTCAAGGGAGAATCAACAGCATAAGAACTCTGCTTATGCTTTAATTATTTTGTAGTATCTTAAGCCACCCTATGACTTTGTAATAAAACCATCTTGGGGAAATGGTTCCATTCACTGGGGCATTTAATCAGTGGGTGAGACTCTGACAATGGCTGATATTTTGACACCTGCTAGTCTTACTCCACTTGAATCAGCTCTTTGAAGCATGAATAAGCATTGCCCGAGTTTTAGCTCTTTAGTAGGTTGGCTGTGTGATTCTGAGCACACCAGGAGACTCAGTATACCTCATTTTTTTCTCTCTGTATCATGAGCAACATAAATTTGATAATCACAAAGTCATTTCCAGTCTGATTTTTTTATTTTCTGCTATAGCATCTGTAGCCAAGAGCACCAACCCTCTACCTTCTCTAGTTACCAGACACCCACTTCAATTACCATTTTATAAAGTCATTTCCAATATTCCAGTTCCAAATAAGAGAGAGAATAGAGGTGAGTAGAAGAGAGAATGGTGCTATCCTCAACTGAACAAACTTGGTGCATTTCTTTTCAAATGTTGGCCTTGTAGAGTCCCATCAGAAACTGGGACAATGATGATGCATTCATTTCCATTCTGCATGGGAATGGAGCCCACCAGAAACTTCTGAGGGTCTATCAGCTAGCAAGCAGCATATATAAACATATAGTTACAAGAATAATGATGTTATTATCAATTCTAGGAAGAGATCAAAGTTTCCAGTCAACTGGTGCTGAGAGTATTTTTTATAGACATCTAGTGGCCCATACAGGAAGCTGGGGTAAGGTGAGAGAGAGAAAAAGGCTGGGCCAAAATGCTGGTAGGCACATGAATAGAGACAAAAACATGACATCAATCCATTGCATAGACTGGTTAGGGACTCTACAGTAGACAAAGGTATTTGCCTGTAGGAAATGGCCCAATTTGTTAAAGAAAAGGATACAATGAAAGCTGATATGCTTACTTAATAATTTTGGTCTAGTTACTGCGGCACAAATGTCTTTGACAATGTGATTACAAACATTTCTGTCAATATTTTCACCATAAAACACGCTCAATCTGTCGCAGATCCAGCCTTGTCTGCTCTTAAATAGATAACACAAATGTTCTTTCTGAAAATGCTCTTATTGGTGGAAGGGTCCTTGCCTGGAGAACTCAGTTTCCAGCTGACTTAATTAACAGTATACTTTAGATGCTCTTACCAGCATTCCTTTGAAACTTTGAAATGCTAGACAAGGGCAGTTCACCTTTAGTTCTTAATGACCAGGAAGCCATTGGAAAAGGATAATATTCGTGAAGAAATGCACACATACAAGTATTGTTAATATCAAGATCTAATGGGAAATAAGACACCAATAGCATGAGATTACTGTTACAGAGCTGGTTGTGTTAAGGGACAATGCTATTAAGGAAATAACTACACTAACAACAAGCATGACAATGTTAAAGAATGAGAGAAGTAGAATTCCTGTTGCAAATACAGGCAGGGGTAGAGAAGGAGGAAGGGGGAGGCATCATTGGTGGGAATGTTGCAGTGGTGAAGGGGGTATTCTGTTTATGACTTAAACCCAACTACAATCATGCTTGAAATCATGGTGCTTGAATAAATATTTTATATATTAAAATACAACAACAAAGTACATGCCCAGTACAGTGCTCTGTCTAAAGGTTTTTGTTTGTTTGTTTTTTGTGCCACACCCGGTGATGCACATGGGTTACTCTTGGCTATGTGCTCAGAAATTGCTCCTGGCTTGGGGACCATAGGGGATGCTGGGGATCGAACCCAGGTCCGTCCTGAGTCAGTCATGTGCAAGGCAAATGCCCTACTGCTGTGCTATCACTCTGGTCCCTGTCTCAAATTTTATGTGTATTTCCCCACTCCCAAACTCAGAAGTCTGTAAAAAGATTAAAAAGTGGGAGATTTTAGGGCTGGAGAGATAGCACAGCAGTAGGGCGTTTGCTTTGCACACAGCCAATCCAGGACAAACAGTAATTCAAATCCTGGCATCCCATATGGTCCCCTGAGCCCGCCAGGAGCAATATCTGAGCGCAGAGACAGGAGTAACTTCTGAGCACAACTGGGTGTGACCCCAAAACACAGGCCAAGGGTCACGAGGGACAGTTGGAGAACTTTTGGGATGTAGAAATATGTACAAAATCATCTTCATCTAGTGCTTCTACCATACAACTTCAGGTTCAAAATCTAAGAAACCAGGGCACAGAATTGTTGACATGGAAAAGAGAACGAACTATATTGAACACATCTGGCAACCAGACTTAATGTGCCAGGGGCATTTGATTATTAATACCTGCTAGACTCTTTCCTCCTAGAGAATATCTATATTCCTATTCATAAAAGGGTGTATTACTATTGGGAAAAGGGTTCGGGTGTAATAAAAATGTGGTTCCCTTTTGCAAGTCAGCCCCTGAAGAGATTGACTGATGGAGGGATGGAGGATGAGGTCTTTCCCCTTCAGCTCGAAGCATGCGTCTGCCACCCTGTCCAGCCGACGGTTCTGAGGTGAAACGGCAGGTAAACAGCTCGCAGGCAGTCAGGCTCGTGGAAATATTAGCTTTATTCGGTGGACTAGACTGAAGTCCAAAGCCTCAGCGTCAGTTCCTGCCAAAAGCCTCTCGCCTTCCACAGACCCTTGTTTTTATCCCCCAGAATCAGGTACCACCCAATGGTGGGATCAGATACCACCCAATGGTGGAAGCAGAATCAGGTACCACCCTAGGGTGGGGGCAGAACGCCAGGTCACACCCTAGGGTAGGGCACAATCACCAATCAGGTTAGGGTCAGTAACATAATAATCCCCTAAAATATTTACATACACAACAGTTCCCCATAAAAATGATTAACACTTCTGGTTTCCTCTTATTTTGTGACCAGGACCAAAGAAACTTCCAAGAATTATTTGAGATTCAGCAGTTAATTTCAAGTGAGAAAAATACACCCAAGGTTTGAGTTACCTTGACTGGGAGGCTGAGGGACAGGATTCGTTTTACTCTTTTCTGCTTGCAAGGGGCTAGTCATGATCCCAAAATCTCTCTTCTCCCTCTGGAGGGCAGCATGTCCTTACTCTGTTTCATTCTTTTAGTACGAAATGGTTGCCCTTTCTCGTTACCATGGCAATGCTAGAAGGCCTTTATGACAGCCCATTCTGTTAACAACATCGTTTTCTTCTCCCTCCCTACAGCAGATTGGTTTGTTCCATAGATACCAGCGTATTTTATAAATATCTGGGGCTTGGATTTTGTTGTCTTATATACACACATTTAAACTACAACCGTGATTTGCTCTCTGAAGGTGATACTAGTATATTCTTCCAGCCAAATACCAATGATGTAGCTATGAAGTTATATAAAGATAGTGTGGATGTCTTCTTGTTTGTTTTGTTTTGGGGCCACATCTGGTGACTCTCAGGAGTTACTCCTGGCTATGTGCTCAGAAATCGCTTCCGGCAGGCATGGGGAACCATATGGGATGCCAGGGATCGAACCCAGGTCCATCCTGGGCAGCCACGTGCTAGGCAAATGCCCTACCGCTGTGCTGTCACTCTGGCCCAAGGATAGTGTGATTAATAGATAAACCTACCACATCAGTCTCTGCATTAACTTAAATTATTTCAAATGCAGTTAAGAATGTCTTATTTTCTTTTTTTTCTAGACACCTATAAAAGAAGCCTGCAAGGGTAAAGGTATTTGTTAGGGATCCATTGGAGCCAAATACTTGAGTCCTCCTTGGGGAAAAAGAATGCAAAAGTGGTGACACCAGTATACGATAAATGCTTTATCAATCCTAAGACAGATAAGAAGATTATGAAATAGGGGGTGGGTGGGAGAGGTTAAAATATGTCAAAGTATATTACTTCTTTCCCACTAGTGACACAATAGCACATCCCTGTTGTGATGATCAAATATATCAATGATAATAGCAAAACAGCCCTTAAAGACCAGAATTATCCTCAGAATCACTTATATAAACCAAATTTGCTAAGCCCTTTGTGTCACTGTTTTTCATTTCATTTGCTTCTCTTTGTGCTTTCATGATCTCATGTAAGCCTATGTCTGACATGAGAATATGTGAAATAGTGCATGAATATACTCATATTTTTAAACAATCTTGAAACTCCAAAGACATAATTATAGACAAGCTCCAAGTAGTATGACATGATTAAACGCCTTTGACACACATTTTCTTTAGGCTGCATGTTTTGGTGCTGCCAGCAGGGACTTGTGCCTTCTTGCCTTGGAAAACAAACTGCTGCTTGCCCCACAGATGCTTAATGAGATCATCAAAGAAGCAGAAGCAGGTTGTACTCAGATAGGCAATACCTCATTGAAAATAAGGTACAAATATAACATACCACTAGTCCAGTAAATCCAAGATAGCCACGACTGTCTGGGAATCCAGCTGCTCCTGGAGTTCCATTAGAGCCATCCTGGGCCCTCGATATCCAAGGTGATCCCAATAAAGAGAAAAGATAAAATAAGTCGAGAATACTCAGCTGTTCTAACAAGGTCCACAGCAAAGGAGTCAACTATTTTATTAGGCTCTGGCTCCTTGTCTAATTTCTGAGCCCTAGCACACGATCTATTTCTCCTTTATACTCAGGCACCTTTTGGTGACAACTCAGTGTTCCCTTCCAAAATGAATCAATGCTTTACTGGCTCAATCTATAACCAAAGGGATCAAGCATGAACACATATACGAACTGCTATGACTTCACCTTACCTGGATACACAAATATACTAAGATGTAGCTTAATATGTGGCTATTGTACTACATATAGCCTATATTGTACATATAGGCAATTATGCCAGGTTTGGAGATTCCTCAGACCAGACTGGAACATAGGAATGTGGTCCCATTATCAGAAGCTTGACATGGGAAACAAGATGACTTTTGGTCAATGGAGCAGACATAGTAGTTTCTATATCACCACCTCTCCTGAAATTTGCTTGATCAAAAATAACATGTGAAAGAACTTCATGTTTTGGTGTCAAATTCAGTAGAAATTTTACTTGAGAAAAAGAACGGAAAGAAAGAAAAGCTGTAGAATGGAGTATCCTTAGATAGCAAATATCAAGTACTACCCTTTTGATCTTATTTTATCATGAATATGTGTCAGGTTCTTCTTTCAACTAGGGAATAATTATCTTCTCTTCTACATGGTCACTATTGGAAGAAGTTGTTTTACTTGGGAATTAGTAATCAGAACAATTCTTCTGAATTCAATAATTTTCCAGCTCTTGGGTCCCATTGTTTGTGATATATATATATATATATATATATATATATATATATATATATATATATATATATATATATATATTTGGTTTTTTGGGCCACACCTGTTTGATGCTCAAGGGTTACTCCTGGTTAAGCGCTCAGAAATTGCCCTTGGCTTGGGGGGACCATATGGGACGCCAGGGGATCGAACCACGGTCCTGATCCTTGGCTAACACTTGCAAGGCAGACACCTTACCTCGAGCGCCACCTCGCCGGCCCCGCAAAATATATTTTTATAGGAAATTATATTTTATTTATTATTTGTTGTTATTATTGGGTTTATGTTCATACCCAGTGGTGTTCAGGGGCTATGCTTGGCTTTCTTATCAAGATTCAAGGCCAATATGTAGTTTCTGGGATCCAACTGTGGTCACCGTATACAAGGCAAGTGCTGTACTTCCTATACTATTTCTCTGATCTGAAATGCATCTTTGTTGGAGTGGGGAAGACATACTCATGGATTACTCCTGATTCTGCACTCAGGTCTCACTCCTTACTGGGTCCAGGATAGCGTCTGGGGTGCATAGGATTGAACATGGGTTGGCTGCATGCAAAGGAAGTGCCTTACCAATTGTACTATCTCTGCAGACCCTGACATGTATATCATTTACATTTAACTTTATATATATAACTTTATATATAATATATTTTTATATTTTATTTATTTTAAATTTTTATAGAGATCTATTTGAATTATAAGTCATTAATAGTTTTATTTAAGGTACATAGTGACAGTGAATTGGGGTCATTCCCATCACCAGTGTTGACTTCCCTCCACCCCTGTTCCCAGCCTGCATCCCATAATTCCACCCTTATCCCCCTGGACTGCTAGTGTAACAAGTCTCTTTTGTGTATAGCTTGTTGTAGTTTGGGTCTCTCGATTCTATTTTCATTGACTTTCATTTATTGGCTGGGTATTTAGGGCTGATCATTCTCTATTTCCACTCAATGTTCATGAGACCGCTCCATTTAACTTTTTATTGACTTATCAATTATATAGCAGACTTCAAACTTAGTTCAATCTCTAATGGTGAGATAAATAGGAATGTGGGGCATAAAGGAGAAACAAAGGCTGGATAGAATGTGACAAGCATATGTCTATGAGTACCAAAACAAGTTTATTTCCAGCAAAGCCACGTCCTCAGTACGAAAGAGACTACCTGAAAGTGATCTTTGGAGTAGTTTCTTAACCAAAACTAAAGGGAAACTCATGTTGAAATGAAAATACAGCTAGCAAAAAAAATTACTGAAAGGAAATGTATACTGATGTCGCTAAATATTTTAACTAATTCTGTGTACATTCATAATTTCAATTTTTGGGGGCCATACTCAGTGATGCTCAGGGGTTACTCCTGGCTCTGTGCTCAGAAATTGCTCCTGACTTGGGCGACCATATGGGATACCAGGGTACTGAACCACGGTTCATCCTAGGTCAGTGTGTGCAAGGCAAAAGCCCTACCACTTGTGCCACCACTCCAGCCCCATGATTTCATTTTTTTAAAGACTTTATTTTTATTTATTTATTTTTGTTTGTTTGCTTTTGGGTCGCACCCAGTGGCAGTGCTCAGAAGAAGTTACTCCTGTCTGGCTCTGCACTCAGGAATTACTCCTGGCGGGCTTGGGGGACCAGAGATCAAACCCAGGTCGGCCGCATTTAAGGCAAACACCCTACCTGCTGTGCTATCTTACCAGCCCCTCATAATTTTCTTATAATAAGAATATATATTTTCTCTGATGTGGCACTAGTTCAACAAATCAGAAATAGCCTCTCATCTTCAATTAACGCTTCATTAAAACCACAACACCAAACTTTTGTTAGGCTATTGATGGTTTCTTATGCTTACACATGTCTCTATACCTCCCAACTCTCTGATTTAGTGCTCATGTACCTGAATCCAAGGGATTATCTGTGTGACACTGCTCTTTAAAATTTATCACACACAGATTGTAGGACTCTGAGGTTCCTGCTTTCCTCATGAAAGTTTCTGCTTTTGCTAAAACTGCTTCTGTGGACCCCCTTCGTTAGCTTGTTAGATTGTGGGAATGTGGCCTTCAGATAAGAGTTGGAGACAAAGGGAGACACAAGACCAAGAACACGGCATCCACGTCCGTGCACTCAGGATAAGCCTTAACAGATCAGCCTTATAACATCTGAATTATGTATCTTGTGGCATTTGAATGGTCTATCCCTTTTATCTGCTTCCTGGGGCTGTACATTCAGCTCTAACACATGGGCACACTTGGTTATGGCTTATATATAACCTTACTTCCCCAGACTCGAGGTCCTTGACTGGAAGCCTGTTCCAAGGTGGAAGTCTTGAAACCTTAGCTCGCTAAGCAAATAAAACCCTGCTTTGTGACTTGCATTGCCAAGTGGTTTCTTTGTCTTATCACTGGACTGCTAGCATGAACCCAACAATATTTCTTGACCCTGCACAAGCTTTCATGAACTAGGATGTTGCTAAGACATAAGCTATGACAGGATATAGAAGGTGATATTGCAAATGACGCTGGACAGTAGTGTGCATTTTGGTGGTGGAAAATGTACAGTAACTTTGTACATCATTATATAAATGTTAAACCTGTTATAACCATGTTACCTGAATTACAAGAAGTGTAAGTTGTAAATGAAAATTCCTCTGTGGAATAACTGGGATCCCATTGATGCCAATAAAGTCAGGAATTCCAATGGGATCCTGAAAAATGAAATAGACAGCTAAGATCTGGAATTAACCTAGGTGTTGATTATAATTTAGAGAACTGAGTTATAAAGATGTGGTGTATACAAACAGTGGAACATTATGCAGCTGCAAGGAATGATGAAATCATGCAATCTGCTACAACCTGGTTGGAATTGGAAAAGATCATATTGAGTAAAGTCAGAAGAAGAAACACAAACACAGGATGGCCTCACTTATCTGTGGTATATAGAATAACTGGATGAGGAAATGTAGTGTAGTAAAGGGAACAGGATGTCTAGATGACCCTTGATCCCAGATCTTAGGGAGGAGAAAGGAAGAGAAGGAAAGAAATAAAAAGGAGAATGAAGAAGATGAGAGAGGAAAGTAGTAGGAGAACAGCGTTTGCAGCTTCAGGTATACTGGTGATATAGGAGACTCATATCACACAGACTCAACAACACTGAAATCATGAGATAGAAGCTGCAACCACTGAAATTTGTAATACACCTGTTAGGGTGACAGACAGCAGGGGTTGAAGGATGGTGGAATAGGAGACCACTGGTAAACGGTAGTTCACATTGGTGGTTGGATTGATTTGGAAAAATTATATGCCTGAAAGTTAACTGGCAATAACCTTTTACATCATGTTTTTTAATTTAATAAAATAACATTTTTAATAAAGGTAGTAGATGCAGGAATATAAGAGACAGTTCATTCGATCATCATCAGATTTTGTGCATTTGTACATACAATTTATGACCTAAATTGTTAATAGTTTTGTACCTTTCTCTCCACATAGTGTTTCCTTGCTCCCTATTTCATGTTTAAGTGATCAATGTTTAAGTGTTTAAGTGTCCTCTACCTCATGTTTTGGACTCGTCTGCGTTCTGAGACTGGTTCTTGTCTTAGGAAGTGTGGCATAGACCTTAGATGAAGGCTCAGTATAATGTGCTACTTTTTACATTTGGAAATCCAGGAAGGCCTTAAATGCCTAAGCAATAAAATTTCCTTTCCATTCTGATCCTCTAGATAAGGTTTTCTATGCAAATCGACCTACAATCCAGGTGCAAAGCCTGTTTATCCCTGTCATTTCACTAAATTATTCAAACAAGAAAAACACATAAGATCTCAGGACCCAGGGGCACCTCACCTTCTTGACACTACAGAGTTTAAGCCACACACAAATCAATGCGGTTGAAGAGAAGTTGATTATACAGGGAGTGCAAAATACTGCAGTAAGCTGCAAATTATTGCAATTAGCTACAAGGCAGAGAGAGAGGGGGGGGGGAGAGAGAGACAGAGAGAGACAGAGAGATAGACAGAGAGAGAGAGACAGAGAGAGACAGACAGAGAGAGACAGAGAGAGACAAAGAGAGAGAGAGAGAGAGAGAGAGAGAGAGAGAGAGAGAGAGAGAGAGAGAGAGAGAGAGAGAGAGAGAGAGAGAGAGAGAGATGGGCATGAAGCAGGCAGCATCTCGCTGAATGCTTTATTTTGGACTCTATGCTGCCCCCATAAAGGCCAGACTCTCTCTTTTATACTTCAGGGTGCAATTGCCAGTTGCAGAGGGCGTGTTCCAGTCCAACTGCCATTATGCAAGGATGTCCAAGGGGCATGTCCAAGCCCAATTCCAAGGGCGTGTTCAGGTCCAATGACCATTATTACATCAACCAGGGAAAGAGCTAAAAGGCAGTCCTGTGTGCACTGCCAGAGGTCACTCCTGAGCACAGTGTCTAGAGCAGGTCACAAGGAACACCACGGGGTATGACCCAGTCTCCACCCTATCAAATCCTCAGGAAAGATAAAGTGCTCTTAAACAGTCAACCCAACTACAATGACATGATCAATTTCTCTATCACCTCTTTCTCTAAATTGGCAGCCCAGACTTCTTCGAGCATTTGGACCCTTGCCCCCCAGTTGTTTTCTTAGATTCCTGATTCTTTCTATCCAGTTGGTTGTGCTTCTGATACATGCTGAATTCAGGCATTCAACATGACTTTCACCACAATAAACATACTTGTCTAGCAGATAGCTAATGCATTCACTTTATGACTTCTTTGACATCAGAGTCTTTCCAGAAATGGGTCTATTATTAATGTAGGTACCCTGGAATCAACACATTTAAAAATAGCATTGTTTTATAAATAAACAAAATTGAGATTTAGGTTTTTTTGTTGTTGTTTTGTTTTGTTTTTGCTTTTTGGGCAACACCCGGTGACACACAGATGTTACTCCTGGCTATGTACTCAGAAATCGCTCCTGGCTTGGGGGACTATATGGGACTTCAGGGGGTCAGGGGATCGAACCGTGGTCCATCCTAGGCTAGCGTATGCAAGGCAAATGCCCTACGTACACCACCACTCTGGCCCCAAGATTTAGCTTCTTTTTTTTTCACTTTCACACTTGTGATTTCCTTTCACCAAAGGAAATCAAACTTGTGATTTCCTTTCACCAAAGGAAATCAAACTTCCATGCTCTTACTTTATCTGCTTTTGGTCTGTATGGCCCCAAAATGCCCAGGGACCCTTTTTTTCCTTTCAATCCCTGTAAATCAACAGGGGCTATGAACCCTTGCAAACCTGTTGGAGCTTCAGTTCCAGGTAGCCCTGATTGCCCCTAAGATGGACAGAACGAGATCAATGAATCAATAAAAGATATCACATCACTACCTTCCATTTTCTCATGCACAAAGAACTTTGTCATGAGACTTTCACTAAATCTTGGCTTACAGATCTATGAAGTGTGCCAAAGCTCCAGACTTGGATAAGAAAAGGTTCTTTTAGGAGTTGTTAAGCTTATTTTGATAGAACATATCTTATAAGCACATTTTTTTTTTTTTTTTTTTTTTTTTTTTTTTTTTTTTTTTTTGGTTTTTGGGCCACACCCGTTTGACGCTCAGGGGTTACTCCTGGCTATATGCTCAGAAATCGCCCCTGGCTTGGGTGGACCATATGGGACGCCGGGGGATCGAACCGAGGTCCTTCCTTGGCTAGCGCTTGCAAGGCAGACACCTTACCTCCAGCGCCACCTACCCGGCCCTTATAAGCACATTTAATAAGATTCCTTTGTACTATGATCCTTCAACCTTGTGCTTCTTAGGATATTAGCTATTTAGGTTGGATAATACTGTCCTCCTCATATTTAATGCCAAAAACCCATTTCAAAATAGCAAAATAACAGAATGCTGGAGAGCATTGTGACATTCTACAACTCCAGTCCAAATCGCCAACCACATACTTGCTGTAAAGAGTAGAAATGAATACCTCAGGGGTCCACAGTGAGAAGAAAGCAGAAAATCATAGGCTGGGTAGCCAGCCAGAGCTAATCTTCATCAATTCTTCACTGACCTCCTCATGGTACCTGACATATCACACTACAAAGAAAAACACACATTTAAATATACACAACACTCTCATTTTCTCCCTCATTTTGTCACCAGCTTTCTCTAATTCTGTGTCTCGTGTGTCTGCCTCTCTCTTTTTCCTTTTATTTACACCCCTTTACAATGTTGCATGGGAAAATTCCAAGAAGCTCAAGAATATTCATCAAGTATCAATTATGATAGCAAGAGGGAACAGCCTGAAATTTTTGAATGCCTCAGTTATAAAGTATCTGTAACAATTAAGCCCGAGAGTTCAGGATGACATTTTAAGGCTTACTGAGATAGAGAATTAAACCCTGTGGGTACATACAAGCATAATATTCTAATATTTAGAACAGGTCCCAGTAGGACCTGAATTTTCTTGGCAAAAAAGGGGAAAACAATTAATAATCAACATTGCCACTGAGAAAACACAGTACAATACAGAATAGGCAGAGAGCCTATTTTCATAAATGCTTCCCACCCTCACTTTATTGTCCTTCTGCTGACTAAAATTTCACAGAAATCTGTGAAACAGTCTGAGAGAAGCCTGTTTAACATGTCATTTAAGGAAGACAGGGCAAAGATCTTTTATTTCTAAAGTATTCACGAAATTCAACAACAACGAAATCAAACAACTCTTAGAAATGGCAGATGAGCTGAGTGGACACTCATTCAAAGAAAACATTCAATATGTCTAAATCAATTATTGATACCTTTGTAAGTCATCATTCTTTAAATAAAACAATATTGCAGAACAAAGTAGACATACTTATGGCCAAAAGGCACAATGAATAAATGTTCATCACAATTATTATTAGAAAAATGTAAATCATAGTGATATATTCCACAGCAGCAAGAATGGCCTATAGATTAAAAAAAGCCCAGAGTCAGAGGGGATGCGATGAAAAGGATCCTCTTTCACTATTGGTAGATATTTCCTCTGATTCATCATTTATGGAAAACAGTATGAAAACTGCTCAAAAACTAAAAATAGCACTTCTGTATGATGCAACAATATCATTTCTTGGCCTTCATCTCAAAGACATATAAATATTAGTTAAAAATGATATATGCATGCCTACATTCATTGCAGCACTCTTTACAATGGCTAATATCTGGAAACAATCCAAACATCCAACATGAGTGAATAAATTGTGGAGTGTATACATAATGGAATACTATCAAGTTATCAGAAAATATGAAATTTTGCCTTTTACTAGAAATTGTATGGAATGAGGATGTCATGTTAAGCAAAATAAGGCTGAGGAAGAATTACAAATACTGTATAATCATTCATATGTAGTATATAAAAACAAGGAAAGAAAATGTAATGTATCTATTGAAAACAGGCCCGATTAGACTCTGACCACAAGACTGAAGTTTCCTAATTGGGGGCAGTTATTGGGGTGGGGTAGAAATGGGGAAGAATGGAAGTGACATAAAGATACTGTGGAGGATCTGTGGCACTGATAGCAGTGGGTGAGTTGCAGTATCTTTGTACAGTAAAAGAATAAACATCACCACTATTATAAATCACATTATCTCAGTAATAATAAAGCAAGAACATAAACATGCCTTTTGATAGTCACCTTTAATATCTGAAACACTGAAGTCATGACAGAATCACATTTTAAAATATTTGGGGCATATTTTACAGTATCCATTAGGGTCCCCAGAGACTTAGGACTCTTGCAAAGAAGCAAAAGATATTCTTCCCAAGATGTGTAATTCTCTGGTGCCAGAGAGATAGTAGAGGAGGGAAAGAGTTAGCTCTACATGTGCCCCCAGTATATGCCCCAGTATATCATATGGTACACAAGGCACATCAGGACTCACTCCTGAACACAAAGTCAAGAGAAAAAACCGTGACTATCTCTGAGTGTGGCCCAAACAATCCTCCCCCCAAAGTTACAGGTCCCTAGATACAACTACCTACTAATGTTCAATGTCCTCCCCAACACCCAATACACAACTTCCAAAAGATGCTAGGCTGTAAAGTATTTAATGGTTTTATAGGAGTGATGGGATGTGAGATGTGATTTTATGTCTACATTCTTATTTTTCTCTTAATTTTTTTTGTGGTTTTTGGGTCACACCCGGCAGTGCTCAGGGGTTTTTCCTGGCTCCGTGCTCAGAAATTGCTCCTGGCAGGCACGGGGGACCATATGGGAAGCCGGGATTTAAACCTATGACCTTCTGCATGAAAGGCAAATGCCTTACCTCCATGCTATCTCTCCGGCCCTCTCTCTTTTCTTTCTTTCTTTCTTTCTTTCTTTCTTTCTTTCTTTCTTTCTTTCTTTCTTTCTTTCTTTCTCTCTCTCTCTCTCTTTCTTTCTTTCTTTCTTTCTTTCTTTCTTTCTTTTTTCTTTCTTTCTTCTTTCTTTCTTTCTTTCTTTCTTTCTTTCTTTCTTTCTTTCTTTCTTTCTTTCTTTCTTTCTTTCTTTCTTTCTTTCTTTCTTTCTTTCTTTCTTTCTTTCCTTCCTAACTTCTTTCTTTCTTTCCTAACTTCTTACTTTCTTTCTTTCTTTTTTCTTTCTTTCTTTCTTCTTTCTTTCTTTCTTTCTTTCTTTCTTTCTTTCTTTCTTTCTTTCTTTCTTTCTTTCTTTCTTTCTTTCTTTCTTTCTTTCTTTCTTTCTTTCTTTCTTTCTTTCTTTCTTTCTTTCTTTCTTTCTTTCTTTCTTTCTTTCTTTCTTTCTTTCTTTCTTGTGGCTTTTGGGTCACACCCGGCAGTGCTCAGGGGTTACTCCTGGCTCCATGCTCAGAAATTGCTCCTGGCAGGCACGGGGGACCATATTGGATGCCGGGATTCAAACCGATGACCTTCTGCATGAAAGG